>NC_090738.1:26072119-26074619 GCF_036898095.1 Palaemon carinicauda | reverse complement strand
GTGTATGTATGTATATGTATATATATGTATGTATATATATTTGTGTGTATATATATGTATATATATGTGTGCATATATATATATATATATATATATATATATATATATATATATATATATATATATATATATATATATATATTGCACTTGTCTTGTTTTGTCCAGAGTTAGTAGGCTGAACTCATCTTGTTATGTACAGAGTTAGTGGATTGCGCTCGTCTCGTTTTGTTCAAAAGTAGTGGATTGCACTTATCTCGTTTTGTCCACAGTTAGTGGGTTGCACTAGTCTCGTTTTGTCCAGAGTTTATGGGTTGCATTCATCTCGTTTTGTTCAGTTAGTGGGTTGCACTCATCTCGTTTTGTTCAGAGTTTGTGGTTTGCTCTCTTCTCCTTTTGTCCAGAGTTAGTGGGTTATACTCATCTCGTTTTGTTCTGAGTTTGTGGGTTGCTCTCTTTTCCTTTTGTATAGAGTTTATGGGTTCCGCTCGTCTCGTTTTGTCCAGAGCTGGTGGGTTGCACTCTTCTCGTTTTGTTCAGAGTTAGTGGGTTGCACTTGTCTTGTTTTGTCTAGAGTTAGTGGGTTGCACTTGTCACGTTTTGTCCATAGTTAGTGGGTTGCATTTGTCTTGTTTTGTCCAGAGATAGTGGGTTGCATTCATTTCGTTTTTTCAGAGTTTGTGGGTTGCTCTTTTCTTCTTTTGTATAGAGTTTATGGGTTGCACTCGTCTCGTTTTGTCCAGAGCTGGTCGGTTGCACTCGTCTCGTTTTGTCCAGAGTTAGTGGGTTGCATTCGTCTAGTTTTTCCAGTGTTAGTGGGTTGCCCTCGTCTTGTTTTGTCCAGAATTAATGGGCTGCAATTATCTCGTTTTGTCCAGACTTAGTGGGTTGCACTAGTCTCGTTTTGTTAAGAGTTAGTGGGTTGCACTTGTCTCGTTTTGTTCAGAGTCTGCGGGTTGCACTTGTCTCGTTTTGTTCAGAGTTTGCGGGTTGCTATCTTCTCCTTTTGTCCAGAGTTAGTGGATTACACTCATTTAGTTTTGTATAGAGTTTATGGGTTGCACTCGTCTCTTTTTGGCCAGAGCTTGTGGGTTGCACTTGTCTCGTTTTGTTCAGAGTCTGCGGGTTGCACTTGTCTCGTTTTGTTCAGAGTTTGCGGGTTGCTATCTTCTCCTTTTGTCCAGAGTTAGTGGATTACACTCATTTAGTTTTGTATAGAGTTTATGGGTTGCACTCGTCTCTTTTTGGCCAGAGCTTGTGTGTTGCACTCGTCTCGTTTTGTTCAGAGTTAGTGGGTTGCACTCATCTCATTTTGTTCAGAGTTTGTGGGTTGTTCTCTTCTCTTTTTGTATAGTTTTTATGGGTTGCATTTTTCTCGTTTTGTCCAGAGCTGGTGGGTTGCACTCGTCTTGTTTTGTCCAGAGTTAATGGGTTGCAATATTTCGTTTTGTCCAGAGTTAGTGGGTTGCACTCATCTCGTTTTGTTCAGAGTTTGCGGGTTGCTATCTTCTCCTTTTGTCCAGAGTTAGTGGATTACACTCATTTCGTTTTGTATAGAGTTTATGGGTTGTACTCGTCTCGTTTTGTCTTGAGGTGGTGGGTTTCAATCGTCTCGTTTTGTCCAGAATTAGTGGGTTGTATTCGTCTAGTTTTTGTCCTGTGATAGTGGGTTGCACTCTTCTCGTTGTGTGCTGAGTTAATGGGTTGCAATAGTCTCGTTTTGTCCAGAGTTAGTGGGTTACACTTGTCTTGTTTTGTCCACAGTTAGTGGGTTGCACTCGTCTCGTTTTGTCTAGAGTTAGTCCGTTGCACTTGTGTCGTGTGTTGTTTTGTACACAGTTGGTGGGTTACACTCTTCTCTTTTCGTCTAGAGTTTGTGGGTTGGACTTGTGTCGTGTGTCGTTTTGTATATAGTAGGTTGCACTCGTCTCGCTTTGTCCGGAGTTTTTTGTCGTATTCGTCTCAGTTCCTGCTAGGTTGTAAATTTTGCTGACCACATTGTATGACATCATCTTATACTAAATCCTATTGTTAATATTCCAGTGGAATTGCAATTATATCGAATCGTTCTTATGTGAAGACGAGTTGTTCTTATGTGAAGACTAAGATTTTTCACATGATTCTATGATCCAAAGAGCTTAAAATATTTCCCCGCCAAGGGAAAATATAGAAATTATTATTGAATAATTTGGCTTTTTGATGTGAAGTGAAAGGGAATTGCAGTAAGTAAGACATTGATGGGAGTACAGACTGAAATCAAATGCCTGTCAGTATTGTTAATGCGCCAATATTAGATTCGATCTTTTCTCTGTTTCCCAAAAATTTTAAGATCTGAAGAAAACTGTTATGTGTTCACTGTACTGCTAAGTTTTGAAAAATGTGATATCGAACATTTGTACATAACGAATACGAGACGGTAGTAATCTTATTTTATATCTATTGCATTAATGATGACCTAATATTTGTTCATTATTATACTTGAACTATTTTTGCACGGAAAAAA
>NC_090738.1:26064619-26069619 GCF_036898095.1 Palaemon carinicauda | reverse complement strand
CCATTAACAGTTGTACTTTCCTTTTGCATTAACCTTGTACCTCCTTTTTGTTCCGTCTTTCTGTCATCCTATTGTGCTCCTTCTTTCTTTTGTCACACCATAAACCGTAATATTTACTTCAAAATGCTTATAAATGGACTATTTCACAATTTTTACTAGCATTGTCACTTAATCTTCCTTGTTTTCATTTACCATCATTACCTTACACTTGCTCACTTTTACTCCCAACTTTCGCCTCTTGCAGACACACACACACACTCTTACCAGCTTTTGCTGTTTCTCTTGACTCCTCAACCCATTCAGCAAACAGCTATTCCATCCCATTCTAATCTGATATTTTTATTCCACAATCTCGCACTATATCCAATATCCTTTTACTCGGGTCTTGCATCACTACATCAATCAATATTATTAATAGCCGTTGAGACAACACACCCTTGTCTCATACCCACTTTCACGTCAAACCAGTCACTCTTCAGCCTACTTAGGCAATACCTTCCACATTGCCTCACTTTCGAGTCCATCACTTCTACCCTTTATTTTTGAAATTCTCACTTCATTATTATACAACAAACATGCGATTCTAGCACCCTCATCCTTTCCGTAACCCATAATGCATTTATTTGATCATAGTTTTATTTTTTGGTTATCTCTTCGCTTTTCTTCATCTAAATAACCATATTAGCGTTCTAAATTCATAAGAAAGGGAAATCCAATCAGCTGCACATAAACTTAAGCACCAGTTTCCCTAATGCGATCACATGTTTGCAGGATTAAATGCATTTTTCTTCATTTTTTATTCCTCGTTTGACATTTCTTGATATGAATTATACTGAACACGCTAGATCTCATCCATATATATAGATATATGGAGTAAGGAGAGATCTTCATCCGTATAACTTTTGCCTTGAAATGAAAGACGGCTTTCTAAGTAGTAGGTACAGGATCGTGTAGATCTTTATCATTCGTAAAGGTGATGAATGTTATCACCTACGAATGTTATCACTTATGAATTTTGCATTGTTACAAGATAAGGTATGCCAAGAAAAGAAACTCCCGAGAGATTACAGGAATAAGTAGGTTACACTATGTAGAGAGATTGGTGCCCGAGAAAGCAATGTTTAATTCCCTTGTGTGGCAAGATGATATTATTATTATTATTATTATTATTATTATTATTATTACAAGCTAAGCTATATGGTAGTAAGTTAGCCAGGGCACCAGGCACCCGTTGAGATACTACCGCTAGAGAGTTATTGGGTTCTTTGACTGGCCAGACATTACTCCTTTGGATCCTTCTCTCTGGTTATGGGTCATTTTACTTGTCTACACATACACCGAATAGTCTGGACTGTCCACATACACAACACTGAGATTACCAAACAATTATTACTCACTTGGGGGCTAACTACTGTATTGTAGTTGTTCAGTGGTTACTTTCCTCTTGGTAAGGGTAGAAGAGACTCTTTAGCAATGGTAAAGATCTCCTCTTGGAGAAGGACACGCCAAAATCAAACAATTGTTCTCTGGTCTTGGATAGTGCCATAGCCTCTGTACCATGGTGTTTCACTATCTGGGCGTAGAGTTCTCTTTCTTGAGGGTACACTCGGGCACACTATTCTATCTTATTTTTCTTCCTCTTGTTTTTTCAAAGTTTTTATACTTTATACATGAAATAATTATTTTAAAGTTTTTACTGTTCTTATTCTATTTTAATTGTTAATTGCTTTTCTTGTAGTTTCCTTATTTCGTTTCCTCACTGGGCTATTTTCTTCGTTTGAGCCCTCGGGCTTATAGCATTCTGGTTTCCCAGCTAGGGTTGTAGCTTAGCAAGTAATAATAATGATAATAATATGTCACTAGTTGGAAAAGCAGGCGAAAATAGCCCAGCGAGGAAAGGAAACAAGGAAATAAACTACAAGAGAAATAATAAACGATCAAAATAAAATATTTAAAGAACAGTAACAACATTGAATTAGGTCTTTAGAAAAAAAAAAACAAGGGGAAGAAGAATAAGATATAACCGTGCCCGAGTGTACCCTCAAGCAAGATAACTCTAATCCAAGACAGTGGAAGGCCATGTTACAGAGGCTATGGCACTACCCAAGACTAGAGAACAATGGTTTGATTTAGGAGTTTTCTTCTAGAAGAGCTGCCTACCATAGTTAAAGACTCTCTTCTACCCCTACCAAGAGGAAAGTAGCCAATGAACAATTAAATTGCAGTCGTTAATGCCTTGAGCGAAAAATAATTGTTTGGTAATTTCAGTGTTGTCAGGTGTATGAGGACTGAGGAGAATGTGGAAAGAATAGGCCAGACTATTCGGTGTATGTGTAGGCAATGACAAAATGAGACGTAACCAGAGCGAATGATCCAATGTAGTTCTGTCTGGCCAGTCAAAGGACCCAAATAACTCTAGCGGGAGTATCTCACTATGTGGCTAGTGCCCTGGCCAACCTACTACCTACCATGGTTTTTTTATGGCTCTGCTAAGTTTTATAAACCTTGCATTACATTTTGGTCCATTATTTTCTAAATGTTTTGCCCCACTTGCGTCATAGCTGAGGTATTCAAAGTGATGACCATCTGTTTGCGTGGATGTTTTTTCTCCCATCATCTGCGAGGCTTATTGCCTTCTTCAAGACGATGTCCCACAATGGGATGATTTTATAATTTTCATGTAAACATTACTCACGAATGTATCTCTTGTTGGAACCTGGTAATAGAGAACTGGATGAGGTCTATAGATTAAATGCCGCTGCGCGTCTAAAGACACTTGACTTTGTTGTGAATTAAGTTTTTCCTTGCATAGTGTCCCTTTTCCCTGATCTATCAGATTGATAGTGTAACAGTAGGATTGTATCTCTTGGTATCTTGTGTCTGTAGAGATGTTGTAAAGGAAAGTCTATTTTGGGAGTTGTGTCTATCATCTATATTAACATTGATTGAAAAACTCATGATTTTGTATCAGTAAAAGTCCTTTACTTGTACAATGGAAAATTGTGTGGACATATATTTCCCCAACCTGAGTGTTTTACTGGTTATATTACAAGCCTACCAATAACAAAAGTTGCTTCAGAGGGTTTAAATTAAATTCAGTATGTTCTAGGAATCTATATTTGTGGTGGCTGATGTTAACAGACGAAACACAAAAGTTAAAAACCTGGCAACAAGAAACCAAGTTTGATCCTTGGTTTTTTTTACCGATAAAAAGAATCAGAAAAAATTATTATTATTATTATTATTATTATTATTATTATCATTATTATTATCATTATTATTATTATTATTACCGCCAATTTACGAATTGGTTAATTTATTTATTTGTTTCTGTGTGTGTGTCTGTGGGGTCAGAATTACGTCAAAACTACTCAACGGATTTTGACGAAATTTTCACCACAAATAGATCTTAGGTCATGGAGGACTCCTTTAAATTTTGGAGATGATCTGGATTCTAGATCCGGATTTGTATTTTTCACAATTCTAAAGATTACGTCAAAACAGATTATTATTATTGTTATTATTATTATGATTATCATTATTAATTGCTAAGCTACAGCCCTAGTTGGAAAAACAGGATGCAATAAGGTAAGGGGCTCCAACAGGGAAAATAGCCCAGTGAGGGAAGGAAACAAGGAAAAATAAAATATTCTAAGAACAATAACAACATTAAAATAAATATCTCCTATATAAACTTTAAAAGCTTTCACAAAACAAGTGGAAGGGAGTAAGATAGAACAGTGTGCCCGAGTGTACCCTCAGGCAAGAGAACTCTAACTCAAGACAAAGGAAGACCATGGTACAGAGGTTATGGCACTATCCAAGACTAGAGAACAATGGTTTGATTTTGGAGTTTCCTTCTCCTAGAAGAGCTGCTTACAATAGCTAAAGAGTCTTTTCTACCCTTACCAAGAGGAAAGTGGCCACTGAATAATTACAGTGCAGTAACCCCTTGGGTAAAGAAGAATTGTTTGGTGTTGTCAGTTGTATGAGGACAGTGGAGAATATGTAAAGAATAGGCCAGACTATTGGGTGTGTGTATGTGCGTAGGCAAAGGGAAAATGAACTGTAACCAGAGAGAAGGATCCAATGTAGTACTGTCTGGCCAGTCAAATGATCCGGCGCCAGATCCGGATTCTAGATCCGGATTTGCATTTTTCATAATTTTAAAGATTACGTAAAAAAAAATATATATATATATATCAATGGATAGATATTATGCATTGGAAGAAACCATGAAATTTTGGAGGTGATACGGATCAAGATCACGATTCTTGGTCAACGTTGCACTTTCTTACCATCTACTGTACAGTCAGCATATGAAAAGTGGGAGGCGATGTCCATAGACTTTAGTTGAATGTTGGCAATATTCATTGTCTGATGTCTGAAATCTCTGATTGCCTTTGTTATTATTATTATTATTATTATTATTATTGTTATTGTTATTGTTATTATTATTATTATTATTATTATTATTAGCAGCTAAACTGCAACCTTAGTTGGAATAGAAGGATGCTACATGACCTAGGACTCCATCAGAGAAAGCAGATAGGGAAAAATAAACCGTATGTTTGAAGTAATGAATAGAAAATGTGGAATATTTTAAGATCAGTAACAACGATAGAATAGATATGTCTTATATAAACTAGGAAAAGAGATTTTTGTCTGTGTTCAACATAAAATCATATACTGCAAGTTTGAACTTGTGAAGTCCCACCGACTCAACTGCCAGATTAGGAAGATAATGCCGCAATCAGGTCACGTCTGGAATAAAACTTCTAGAATACTGTGTAACATTGAACCTTATAATGGTGAAGACAAATCCTGTAGGTACTTCATACCAAATAGACCTACTTACAACCATACTTTGACTTTTGTTAGGGTTCAACTTCATACCCCATAATTTACACCATGCAAAGATAGAATGGGGTACACTAAGTCATTATACAGCAGTTTACAACAATTAGGAAGTCTTGATCTATGGAATTTCATAGGGCACC
>NC_090738.1:26059619-26062119 GCF_036898095.1 Palaemon carinicauda | reverse complement strand
TTGGGTTAGAGTTCTCTTGCTTGAGGATACACTCAGGCACACTATTCTTTCTTTCTCTTCCTCTTCTATTTTAAAGTTTTTATAGTTTATATAGGAGATATTTATCTTGTTACTGTTCTTAAAATATGTAATTATCCTAATATCCTTTCCTCATTGGGCTATTTTCCCTGTTGGAGACCCCGGGCTTATAGCATCCTGCTTTTCCAACTAGGGTTATAGCTTAGCAAGTAATAATGATAAAAATATATATGTATATATATATATATTTATATGTATATTTATATATATAATTTATTGATTAATAAAAATTATGCTAAATTTACCAAGAAAAGCCTTCAAATCTTTGGGAGCTTTATATTGAAGTTTTAATAACACCTGTTTCCCTCCGTGACCAGAAAAAAAGCCCGAGTTGTTTGGGGATTTTATTTAAGAAATACATAGTCCTTGCATCTATAGCGCTCCCAAACGAAAGTGGCAGTCGAATGACAGTTCTTCTTAACATTTCGTATAGATTTCAAATAATTTCGTACCATCATGACCTCTCGGTGAGGATACAGAAAATAATTTGTCCAGCTGGACATTTGGGGATTAACTGGTTTAGCGTGTCGGACTAATCCTGTTCTTCTCTGAGAACGGATGACCTCTAAATCTTAATCTTTTGATTCTTTATGGGGTTTTTCTACCTATAGTTTTTCAGTATACTGGAATTGTTTGTAATCCTAATAATCACATACACACAAACATACACACACACACACACATATATATATATATATATATATATATATATATATATATATATATATATATATATATCTTTATATATATATATATATATATATATCTTTATTCTTTTAATTATCTAGTCTTTCTATTGAGAATTGTCGAGGCCTTTAAGGTCTCATTTAGTATTTGTCAATTATGTTAATATTGTTACATTCGAATTTCGAAATTTACTAAACATTTATTTCAATGCTTTATGAATTTTCATATTTAGCATTTTCGTATTTACAAGCCATAATAAGAAATGGTAATATTCAAAATATCAACGAAAGTCCTTTATTACTTAGGGAAAATAAAGTCAATATATACACGAAATTAAATTTATACAATTGTAAAAAAAAAAAAAAAAAAAAAAAAAAAAAAAAAAAAAAAAAAAACTAAAAAAAAAAAAAAAAAAAAAAAACTATCTACGACTATTGTTCATATTTATGTCTCCTACTCATCATCATCATCATCTGACCAAGCTACATTGATTATGAAAGACTCCAATAAATGTTCTGCCGCATGGTCTCCTCCAGAATCTTTTATTTAGTAGCTTTTCTACGTGTTTTATAGCATTTTCCCGATTTTCTTTTGTCACTTTCTGCAAAGCTTCTTGCAGCAGAGGGCTTCAAGTTGGTCATTTGAAAATCATTTCGTTTGGCAACATAATTTTTTACTTGACTCCAGATTAATTCTATTGGGTTATATTGGCATTGATAAGGAGGCAGCCTAATGATTCTGTGACCATTTTCACGGGCCAGTTTGTCTATTACATATTCCTTCCCATCTCGAGAAGAATGAGACTTGACCATTCCGAGAAGCTCACATTTTCACAAGTCATCAGTTGGATTTTCTCCTTTATTGGTTAACCACTCCTTTATTACATCTTTTTTATCGGAAATTGTAGGTATTTTATTAGTAATTACGGAATGGTAAATTGCATTATCCATTACAATTACAGAAGAGGGAGGGCTGTTTGGTAAGAGCTGGAATTTAAACCACATTGCAAACACTTTACTGTTCATTTAGTTATGGTAATCACCATCGTTAGTTGTCTTAAAGATTAATTGTGCGTTGGGCACAAAACATTCTTTACGACCGGCATGCACGACGATCATTTTAGCCCCTTTAACAGTGGTAGGATTGACCCCTAATGCTTTTTTCTTATCTGTGGTTGTCCAGCACTTCGTGACAGTATAATTTTGATTTAAGTCTCATCCAGGTATATGATAGGCTGATTCGAGTTTTCCTGCACCTTTTCCAAAACATGCAAAAGCTTAGTCCTTGTCGCAGAAACATCATTTCTTTCCAGTAAAAATTTTCTGCCGTTCACCTTCCCATAATGAAAACTGATTCCATGTAGAATTTTTCTTAGCGATTTGCGACAGCCCGCAAAACCAAAGGTCATTCAGTGCTAAGTGAAACGTGAGTAAAAGACAATGTAATAAATGAATTAAATATAAGATTTGATTGTACATGTATAGACGATATATATATATATATATATATATATATATATATATATATATATATATATATATATATATATATATAGGCCTATATATATATATATATATATATATATATACAATGCCGTATATCATATTCACTCAGATAAAGATGTAGAAATAATAAAGACAAGTGCACTTGTTTTTAAATGCATTTGAGACTTTTAATCTATTCAAATTTCTCTTATATTGGCCCCCTGAGAGAAATAGTCGAAAAGGGAACTATA
>NC_090738.1:26047119-26054619 GCF_036898095.1 Palaemon carinicauda | reverse complement strand
ATCCGAACTTTATTTGTATAATTCTCGAGTTATATTTTGGTGATTTTAATGACCATATAATTTTGCATGCGTTGGATTACTTTAACCGTGGAAACGTTTATGAATTATTTCATTTCCCCTTTTAAAAGGTGGTCTATTTAGAGTAGTAAGTAGGAGTACACATAGTTATTGACATGATGGGGTTTGTAGTTTAGTTGTAGTAAGAGTTTAAATGATTGGATTACTAGTTTAACTGTGTTAATGTTTTGAAATTCCATGTTGATTTACTTTATATTTGATAATGAGTGTAATGCATTAGTAGTCCCTTCTCTAGCGTTAGTATATTTTTCCTTAATGTAGTAACTGAGAATTATATTTCTCATATAATTAACTGTATACCTATTCATGGCTTGATTATCTTTGGCTTTTACTAATCTTGGTCTGGCTAACATACTGAGCGATATAACGTTTCCCTTTTCAAATTAAAAACTACTGGGTGTAACTACAATACATTTGCATGTCTTCTTCTTCTTTAATTGTTATTGTTATTATTATTATTATTATTATTATTATTTTATTATTATTATTATTATTATTATTATTATTATTATTATTATTTGTTGACCTTTGATCAAGAGTATCTGCAACAATTTTGATGATTCGGGGCTGGGGGGAAGCAACACGTTTTATAGCGATGCATTGATGTATGTATTTTTGTATGTGTATAAAAAAAAGCTTACTATACAGTATGTAGAACGGTCGAAAGAGTAAAAGTATCTTATTACATATTGATGAAATGACTGATGTGTTGACATAATCCCTTTACAAAAAGAGGCTTGTAGCATGTTTGGATGTATGATGGTAGGTGTACCTAATAGCCTTTGCGTGTATTACTTTGCCACATAATAACAGATGCCGTAAACTGCAACCTGTTACTAAAGGCGCTGCTAGAATTGTCAGAATCAACATAAGAATCAACATTCACTTTTTTACTCCTGCATTGGTAAAAATATCGATTTGGATGTATGACGCACGCTATTCGCTTCTTAAAATTTTTGTTTTTATTTCATCTCTCTCTCTCTCTCTCTCTCTCTCTCTCTCTCTCTCTCTCTCTCTCTCTCTCTCTCTCTCTCTCTCTCTCTCTCTCACACACCAAAAAATTACCTTGATTTATTTTTGTGCTTCTATATCAAGTATATACTATATTTTTAATGCACACGAAACATTTGAACTAAAAAATGCAAGGGAGCGACATGATTTATGAATATCCTACAATGAATATTTGCATTTTTTCATGGCACATAAGTTGATAATAATTTCAATATAATGAAACTTGTATTTTCTTGTAATAATGACAATCTTGGCTAATAAACACCTCGTTTAATCTCGTTGATTGATGAAGCCTGGTTTATCTCGTTCACTATCGGCAAACATAGTTATTATTATTATTATTATTATTATTATTATTATTATTATTATTACTAGCCAAGCTACAACCCTAGTTGGAAAAGCAAGATGCTATAAGCCCAAGGGCTCCAATGGGGAAAAATAGCCCAGTGAGGAAAGGAAATAAAGAAAAAAATAAATGATGAGAAAAAAATTATCAATAGATCATTCTAAAAACAGTAAAAACTTCAAAATAGATATATCATATATAAACGATTACCAACGTCAAAAACAGATATGTCATATATAAACTATAAGAAGACTCATGTCAGCCTGGTCAACATAAATACATTTGCTCCAACTTTGAACTTTTGAAGTTCTACTGATTCAACTACCCGATTAGGAAGATCATTCCACAACTTATTGTACAGAATATAGGTACAGTGGTATTGATACTTGTCATCTAGACTTCGTCCTATCGTAAATTTTATATTAAGGGAATTACTATTAATAGAATAAATTAGAATTTTGGTGAGTGTTTTTGTTGGATAGAGCTATTCTTCTCTCCTTAAATGAAGCTGGATATCGGTTGAAGAAAAGGTGATTTAGTCAGTCATTGTGAGCTTCTTCAAAGTGGATCGTAAGCGTTTGGTTATTATTATTATTATTATTATTATTATTATTATTATTACTGTTTGCTAAGCTGTAATCCTAGTTGGAAAAGCAGAATGCTTAATGGCCTCTTTAGTTTATGGTGTTCTGTTTTGTAACGGAAACTGATTATGAGTCGTTAAAAAGATATAGTTTTCAGTATTCACTCCCGAAAACTTTGTTGTCAATAGTTACTCATTACTTCGGAACCCTTCTATGTAATAAAGATGGGGAAAACAAGTGATTTACCGATTTTTTTTTTAATCATAAATTAAAATGTGATGACCTCGTATCTTGACTTAGGGAATGTAAGACAAGTATGTATTGGATGTTTACTTTGAAAAATGATTTGGCTTTTTGATGTAGATGTGTTGGAATCCTCGTGGGTTGACTTCTTGCTCTGGTGTGATTTACTTCCATATTTTTTTTTTTTATTATTATTATTTATTTTATAGAATGGTATTTATCGCAGGATGTGGTGGCGGGCAGGAGGCAGCGCTAGCCACAGCAGCGGATATCAAGGATTCATTTTTTAACTTGAAGTTTTGTGATCATCGAAGTTTTGTGATCATCGAAATGTATCTCTTTGTTGTTACAACTCGATTGAATATATTTGCTGTTTGCGCGTCTCTCTGCCTTTCTTCGCTTTGTATCAGTTCACTTAGCTTTTTGATATATTTCAGAACTTTTCTTGCGTATATTTTCACCAAAGTAATCTATAATTATTATTATTATTTTTATTATTATTATTATTATTATTATTATTATTATTATTATTATTATTATTATTACTAAGTTATAACCCTAGTAAAAAAGTAGAATATTATAAACAATGTCTCTCTCTCTCTCTCTCTCTCTCTCTCTCTCTCTCTCTCTCTCTCTCTCTCTCTCTGCCACATAATTCCCATTAAGTTGTGCAGATTACCCGATTCCTCTTTTAAACTGGTAAATACCTGTAATGGTTAACGATCCTCTTTTAATAGTGTGGCTCCATTTCTGTTGTTTTGTCAAATTTAACGAAGTTTCTCTGATCGCGTGTGAATTTACTCTGGAATGTTAACAGGCAAACACTCTTGATTAATGACTAGCGACGCGTTTTTACCGTAGTTACTGGTAACAAGATCGAAGCCTGTGAAAGAAAGTATAATCAGAATTTTTAAATAGAAGTACTCAATGGAGAAAACAGAAACCTGAGTGATTGTGGATTGCACGATTTATCTTTTGCATTTTATTTTTACATTTTGATAATTGTCCAAAAGATTACTATAGTTCTAGTTGATTTAACAGTTTACTTTCAACTTGATAATATCTGCGAGAGACATAGAGCATCATCTCTGTTTGATAACGTAATGTAACCAAAGTGGCATTGAATTTAACTGGGAAGTGATTTCTTTTCTTGATTATTGACGTGAAATTGAGGGACATTTTTTCTTGGATTTCTTCCAGAAATGGATTATTTATCGATTTTCAACATTTCGTGACTTTACCGGAAGGTAATGATGTCCCTGTGTAAAGTCCTTTACAGTGACACAAGATTATATCAATCAATCATCTAGTCTGTCAGTTCATCGACACCCATCATGCCATTTCCCCTATTCTCTCTCTCTCTCTCTCTCTCTCTCTCTCTCTCTCTCTCTCTCTCTCTCTCTCACGTTTTTTAGTTCAAGACTTGCCACAAATTTGGCGTTATTATCTGAATTTATATATTCATTTTATTTGGCAAGTTAAAATTATATTGTTTCGTTTTTTTTATTGTGAATATTTATTGGCACTGTTTTATATAATTTTTCTTTGAATTTTTCACTCATGTTTCGTATTTTCTGTGATCATTACATAATCGTATATTCCTTGTCACTTTTACATATCTCCTGTCATTATTCTGTTTCCCTTTGATCATTGATATGGTTTTTAACATTCCATTCTTAGATACGTTACTTTTATTCAGTCTTTTTATCTAACTTCCTCATACGTTTTTATCTATGCATCTTTTTATTAATTGAATTTTGAACTTTGCATTCTTATTTGTTATGTTTTCTTTAGTATTTTTTCATGTAAGTCTTGTCATGATACACAATTTATGTGTATATACAGCATATGTACATATATACTATATTTATAAATATATACACACACTTATGTATATATATATATATATATATATATATATATAAACATTATATATATATATATATATATATATATATATAATTAATGTGTGTGTGTTTGTATATGTGTATATATATATACATACATATATATATACATATATATATATATATATATATATATATTAATGTGTGTTTGCATATGTGTGTGTATATATATATATATATATACACACACATATATATATACATACTTACACATACATATATACATACATACATATGTATAGGATATCTTGCTTTAGTAATTACTAACCCCTCCTCACCCAGTGAACGATTCTTGAAAGAGCCTTATCTATGCGAGCACGTTTTACACGATCCGGTTTTGCCCTCGTTTTCATAGGCAGTGAATTTTTTACTTGGTTAGTATTTTGACTAAACGAAGTTATTCGTAGGGAGGAGGAGGAGGAGGAGAGCACAGAACAGGAATATGCTTCTGGTGTCCTAAAAATCATGAATGCTTCTACATAGATCTACTTTAACAACAATGTAAAATGTGAGAGAACTCTCCTTTTAGAAAAATTACTCTACTTACTGTACTAGAATAATCTTTTTAAACCCGTCCATTGGACTTTTATTTCCATAACAAAACCATCTTAGACGTTATAATCCCATAACCGAGAACTAAACATATTTCAGAAGGGATTATGGTAATATAGGGACGCATTTTCCATGGTCCTTCGTACAATTGCCCTTTGATTTGAGCAATTAGTATATGTATTTTTATTTTAGTGTAGTACATCATTTGAATAAGATATAGATATATATGTATATACACACGTATATATATATATATATATATATATATATACAGTATATACACATACATACACACATTTTTAAGGGTGGAGAGTTGGCTAATTGTTTATAGGAGAGTAATTAAAAAAACTGCTTTGCATCCGTAGGGCTAGAGATTGAATGCTAAATCCTATTTTTACTTTTTTATTTTATAAGTGTCTGATTTGATATCGGATAAATCAACTCTATTTTATAGGTAAGAATAGTATATATTCGAATACAATATTGCTACAAGTATATATGTTCAACAAAAAGCATCATCTGAATTAGACCTCTGTGTATTATTTTAACGGAGGGGAAATTGTGTGATAAAAAGAAGTAATTTTCAGGACAAGGGTGTACAGTTTGTGTGTATGTGTGTGTGTTAGTGCATTGCTCGGAATTGGGTGCTAAAGACGTACACGTCCTTGCAGAAACAGACGTGTATCGATTTTTCACCAGCGGCCATTAAATAAGCAGCTCCTGGCTATCCCCTTCAGAGTCACTAGTGCTGTTATGACAGGAAGCGTTTGCTCTTTGGCGATGTCGAGGAAATGGTTTTCCGACTAATAACATGGGAGTCATGCTTAGCAATCTGTCACGGTTATACAGCCTCGATATCAGGGCTTGATTTCTCTCTCTCTCTCTCTCTCTCTCTCTCTCTCTCTCTCTCTCTCTCTCTCTCTCTCTCTCTCTCACATCATACTCTCTCTGTACATGTATTATATTTTCATGCATGATTTCTAAATCCTTTTGCCTTCCATCTTCGTTCTCACTTTCTGTGTGTCTGGTATTCCCAGCTCTCTTTCCCTGTACTTCTTCTTTCGTGACTGTCAATTGCAGAAGCGGCAATTACTGTCATGGTCGTTGGTACAAGAGTTGTAAATGGCAATTGCTTATTGCCAGTGTTGTATGCTGTAAAAGATATTTTGTGAGAACACGCCCATTAATTTTGTTAACATTCTGACGGAGCAGCGTTGCTTTGAAAAATGGACTGTGTCATAAGATATATGAATTGGCTGTGAATATTACAAGTGTTGGTGAAAACAAGTCATTTTTTATTGGAGCTTTGGTTAACTCGGTAGCTGTGACCTCTGGCGTTCAAGGATGCGATTCTTCATCCAGGATTTGAGATAGTCAAGGAAAATGGCTCTATTGCTTTTCCGAACAAATTATGTGATAGCGTTGTCTGATAGCTAAGCGTTTAATACTCCTCAAAAACTTTTTTTAAATTCAAGTTTTCTTCCCAAATGGGCTATTCCATTTAATTTAGTAAGGTAGTGTCCTTTGCTATATTTGATGTTAATTTGATACCGCACTTATTATCAAATTAGTATCACATTTCAGTTGAAACATAAGAAATTTTGTTTTTGTTTTCAAAGGAGTAAAATGACCATGTTTTTTTTTATATAAATTATTAGATTCTAATCTAGTATTGGCATTTCTTTTCGAATAAGTTATTCATCAGTCTTCTCAAGGTTAAAGTGAATAGCTCAACTTTTTCGACAAATTCAATATATCTTCGCAACAATGCAGTAAAAAACTATTGAATACCTCGAGTAGATCTACCATTTTTTTATGTTTGTAATTATCTCAATTTTCCAGTTACCTTACTCCAATCGTTTTATTTTTTGAAAGGTAAGATTTTCGTCACTTATTTTAAAAAAACATGTTAAGCAGCTCAGATTTTGAATTATAGACAGCAATATTTCTTGTCTGATGAATTGTGTACCATTAAGATCATTACTGTATACCGAATAATTTTATCTTGAATTACAGTGAACGAAGATAACTTGTTTATTCAAGAAGTTAAAATATTACCTGAATTTTGATGAGAAAACTTAAAATTTTCTCTACCAGTAATTTCTGGAATGATCATTTTTCAACCTGTTAAGTGAATGAGAATACATTCTTTCAGATGCAATTACGTTAGTATTATAATCTATATACTTAAGTATATTTTGGTATATTATCCGTTTTGTCTGTTGCACACGAAAGCATATCTTCTCGAATAATATTTCCTCTGCAGAGAATTAATAAATAGTTTGTCCCCCATCATCCTCTTGCACAAGCGAGCCCTGGTATCATCAACTCGAAGTTTTTTTTATTTCTTTCACCTTTCGACGTCTCTCTCCTGTAGGCTAAATGAATAAGCAAATTTCTCTTTCGAAGGGAATTATATTCTCTGCTTTCTCATCTCACTGCTGCGGACCCTTTTGGTCTTTATCCAAATAGACTCCTTTCCTCGCAGCCAAGTAGAAACAAGAGAGGAGGGTAAAATGCAAACACGGAGGCCAAGTGCACAACAACAAGTGTAAGAGAGAATGAGAGACAATACCACTTTGTAACAGTAACGTCAACCGCCCAGTGGTGGTTCTCATCCGCAAACACAGCCCTCCCACCGGGAGCGTCGAAGCCCCTCTTCTTGTGCCACTCAGTCGCCACAATGCGAGCTCCCGGGAGGTGCTCTCGAACCCCCAACAAAGGCAACAATGAACCCCCCGGTTCGAACCCCGTCGTTTCGAATACCCCAGTTCAATGG
>NC_090738.1:26037119-26042119 GCF_036898095.1 Palaemon carinicauda | reverse complement strand
GTTGTGGTGGCCGATGTGGTAACGTCTCTGACTGGGGTTCGAGTCCCGCTCAAACTCATTAGTTCTTTTGGTCGCTGCAATCTCACCATCCTTGTGAGCTAATGAAGGGGCGTTTGGGAGAGCCTATAGGTCTATCTGCTAAGTTATCAGCAGCCATTGCCTGGCCCTCCTTGGTCCTAGCTTGGGTGGAGAGAGGGCTTGGGCACTGATCATATGTAGGCTATATATAATTGTTAGTCTCTAGGGCATTGTCCTGCTTGATAAGGAAACGTCCCTGTCCCTTGCCTCTGTCATTCATAAGTGGCATTTAAACCTTTAAACTTTTCCTTTACCTCTTTTTGAGTACTTTTATCTCCACTATTCGGTGACCTACTGTAAAGCCACTTTTCCTTTTTTTTTCAATTACTCTAGAAATCAGGAATCCTGATTGCTCTATTTGGCGAACCTTTCTTTCCCTCGATCGACGAACTTTGAAATATGCTGAATGAAGGTATTCCTAGGGGTAGGTAACGTCCCGGATGTTTAGAAGCCATTTTCTGATAGTATCAAGTCTTGTCAGACAAAATGATTTTTTTCAGTTAATGAATTTTTTATTCTGCATTTGTTGTTAAAGTTATTTAGATACGGTAGAAAGGTTACAGTTTTTCCATGAATTTTATAGTAGTGCAGCATAGTGCCCTGGTTTTGTTGGAAGTTTAAGAGCACCGTAATGTCTGTGTAGCAAATATTCTTATCTAATGCTTTGTTCGTGTAGAAAATAAAGGGCAATAATAACATAATGACTTAACCAAGTTATCTTAACATAATTAAAACTGAAATATTAGCTTATAGGTCTTAGAAAATTAAATTACATTTGAATCTTTTGTCAGTATTTTTAAAGATTTGAGGATCAAGTGTTGATAGATAAGAAGGCATTGTTTTGCTATTTTATTTTGTGAAAATTTTCAGCAGCATTCTTCTTCTGCTTTTTTTTTTTTTTTTTTTTTTTTTTTTTTTGGCATAAATATTTTTCATCCTCTTTTTCTCCTGATTAACATCTTTTACTTTCTCGTGTTTTCTTCTGGTTTGAGTTAACATTTTAATTGGCATCTGGGTAAATGTTTTCACTTTGAATTTTTATGTTTTTATTCAAGGAACAAACTAATTTATTCATCAATAACCTAATTGTGTTATTTCCGTTTCATTTCCTTTGATTTATATTAGTATTTTGTTTTTATATATTTTAGACTAAATCTTTCAAACCTAATTATGGTTCCTAGTGTCTATCGAGTTCCAATTTATGATTTAGATATACCAATATATACCGATTCCGTAAAATCAATTATTTTACAGTTCTAGTTTTAGTGTATTTTCTTTTGCGTAGATTAGTTTCAAATGAAGTATTTTTTTACTCAACTTTATTTTACCTGACTCATTTCGCAGGAGTTTGACCTTAGGAAAGTAATTTGATATTTAATATTTATCATTTTGTTATAGATTTTGCTTTTCTATTTATTTTTGTATTTATATTGAAGTGATAATATCCTTTCTTACAACTCCCGAAATCATATTCGTTGAGCAACAAGGGGAATCATTTCATGAAAATGAGGTCAAAATATAAAAGATTTTCTTTTATGTAACAAAAAAATCCACTAAAAAAATGACAATACGCGGTCGAATTCCTTTGAGAGTAACAGCCAGATAGTTATCTGCATGAATCTAAATGTTATTAGTAAAGATGATACTTATTTCTTGTTTCATGAGAGAGCCTCGGGTTTTTTTTCATAATAGATTGGACAGAAAACCGTTTTTCTTCAGTTTCATTTATTTCTTTCTTTTATTAATGGTGTTGACAATTACGGGAAAAACGATAATGATAACTATCTGGGCATGAGTAAGCGAATCGAGATCTCGAGGTGTTAAAATTGCTCTTCAGATAATTAAGCTACCCTGAGCAAGGTAAATTCGATCTCTCTCTCTCTCTCTCTCTCTCTCTCTCTCTCTCTCTCTCTCTCTCTCTCTCTCTCTCGTGTTCGCGCTATTTTTTATCTTTTTTTTTTTTTTTGGGGGGGGGGGGAGTTTCTTGAAATGTCAGTCTCGAATATGTTGGGTGACTTTTTTTCAACCAATTTGTCATGTAAATAAATCAGTTTTGTTTTTCTTTCTTTTGGATCCTATTTTTTATAGTTATGTTTTTTTTTATAAGTTTTGGTCAAAAGATGAACATCAATAATCAAACAAACAAAAACGTAACTTGCCTATCAGTTGCATTTTTGGCATGTTATCAGCAGATACGAGTATCTTGACTATTTGTTGCAAGTCTCAAGCCCGAGATGTGTATCTCTTCATTGTCGTGAGCAAACATGCCCGTGGACGCTCTCGAAAACATGATTACACCCATGTGTAACTTTGAACTGCTTTAGGACATGTCCCGCCAGTGCGTTTCTGTGGACGTTGTATTTTATATACTCCTGGGTGATAATAATAACTATTAACCCCCCCCCCCCCCCTCCCCCTTCTAAAGAGGAATAGTGGAAAGTAATTTTCGCTTTGTTAATTATGAAGTAGAATTTCATGATGACTGTGCAAGAGTAGTCTGTGTGTTTGTCGGTGGTATGCCGTTAGCGATCATGGGACTGTACCAGGAGAGAGAGAGAGAGAGAGAGAGAGAGAGAGAGAGAGAGAGAGAGATTCAGTTGGTGGATCACCATCTAGTATCTAATTTTTTTTATTTCATTGTTTTATTTTCAGTTTTCAGTAAAATATTTCTTCTTTCTAAGATAAGAGATGGCTATAGCTTCGTTATAAAAGCCAGAGAGAACGCAAGCATCCCTGTTAGTGTCTCGTAATAGTAGGATAAGATAATAATGGCGTGAGTCCGACGACGATTATGACGAAGCCAAAGCAATTACGTCGGGGCCAACGACGCAGGCAATAATAACCATGATTTCCAGGGACCATGAATGAACTCTGATAGTGTGCGAAGGCAGGAGGTGTGTCTCTCAGTGTGGCTATAACTATAGTGGGCTCTGGGGAAGGTTAACGCGTCGCAGGCACCCACAAGAGTAATAATGGTGGTCCTCAAAAGTATAGTGGTGTTGCGCCATTACCCGACTCTGGCACGTATAAAAGAGTCTTATTACTAAGATGCTCTTGTTCAGAGCTTTACTCCCAGTGCTGTTAAAATTCTCCTTTGCTAACACCGGCAGCAGAGGTCGTGCTTGCACGTCGCGTCTCGTCGGCTTGAACAAGGGTGGTCGATGGGTGGATGGCCGCTGTTTAATTTCTTTTTGTTAATTGGGAAAGACACTTACGGGTGATTGAATGTGTGTTTTGGGTGTAGTTGGCTTTATTCGTTATTAATAAGGGCGTATATGACTGCTTGAGTTTATTTTTAGTTGTGAGTCGCCAAGTACGTACAAGCTTGAGTGTTTGAATGGACGTTTGGATTTCGGCATATTTACTGTTTACTTGGAGGATCCCCTATCTGAGGCGTTAAGATGCGAATTTTGAATTAGCCTTTTTTATTGCATGTGGTGAAGTGAAAGTTCAGATTTCTTTTTTTTTATTTGTTGGGATATACTTGTTTGTTGCGATAAGAATTTTGTATCGACTTTTGCAATCACTTTATGCTAGTGTTTGGACCTGTTTTTAAAGTTTTATTTGTTTCCTAACCATTCGGAACACTGATATTTTGTTTGGAGCAACTGTTATTTATTACAGATTACACATTCTTTTTTTGCTTGGTAATATTGAGCGAACAGTCACTATCTTGTGGTTTTAGATGGAGCAATAAAAAGAAAACGTTTTCCTACTATATTTGTGTATCATATATTTGATAATAAAAAGGTTCTAATTTCTTATAGACAGTATTCTTCACGAAAAGGGAAAAACAAAGTTTCCCATAGTCGTATATATATATTAGGGTAACACTCCGAACTGCCATTACTGTGTATATTCATGAAAAGCCGACATGACAAGATCGCATTTCTGTATTTCCCCTGTCGTAAAATGGCAAAGAAGAGGGAGGAGAGATCAATATTCTTTACCCTGACGCCCAAATTACTTGAGAGGTTGGGAATTCATAGGTGATGGAAGTGTGTTATTCCGTATGTTTTGTTCGTTAGATATGATAACTGGTTTCAAATCAAGTGAAGGTTTGTAATTCAAGTTTGCGTATAGTGGTTATTGTGGAAATATATTTTTTGAAATGGAAAATTCTCTCTCTCTCTCTCTCTCTCTCTCTCTCTCTCTCTCTCTCTCTCTCTCTCTCTCTCTCTCTCTCTCTCTCTCTCTCTCTCTCATAAATATCTTTATATTGATCAAATGCCCTCTCTACTTTGCAATAGTTGACATATGCGCGGGAGACGTTGCTGATAATGTACAATTAATAGATAGATTTTCTTGTGAAAGGTTGGGTTTCTATGATCACATTATTTCAACTGTTCCTAAAAAAATTTCCATCGATTTGTTTAGTTTGGCTATGTCGGTTACATATCTGGACTTTTGAATTAATTTAATTGGTCCTTTCAGTTAAAATTCAGCATGAAGGATATCTAATAAGATTTAAAACGATTTTTATACTCTATGCATGAGGGATGTGGGTATTGAATCATCGTAATTAGGTACATATTCATAAGATCGGAAAACGAGCCTTATCTTGGTATTATTATTATTATTATTATTATTATTATTATTATTATTATTATTATTATTATTATTATTATTCTTTCTTGTTTACGTTTCGATAGGAAATATAACTAGCCTCTCCCGATTAGGATGTTCTGAATAATACATATGAGGTATTGGATAACAAATCAAAGCTATAATAATCAAGTGATGCTGTGTCGTGAATTTGAATTCTAGTTACAGCTATATTGTTGTTCCTTCGTCCATTGATGAGCATAGGTAAATAAGTTATTATTTATTGTATGAAGAAATATTGGGTTCGATACCGGTCCGTGAAATGTACTTTAAAAGCTCTCAGTTTTATTATTATTATTATTATTATTATTATTATT
>NC_090738.1:26032119-26034619 GCF_036898095.1 Palaemon carinicauda | reverse complement strand
AGTACTTTGAAAAATATTTTTACTTCAAATTAATATTAAATAAACAACGGATACGAAATACATCTATCTATCTGTATATATATATATATATATATATATATATATATATATATATATATATACTGTATATATATACATATATATATATATATATATATATATGTATATACATACATACATATATATATATATATATGTATATGTGTGTGTTTTTGTGGAGAGAGAGAGAGAGAGAGAGAGAGAGAGAGAGAGAGAGAGAGAGAGAGAGAGAGAGAGAGCGTATTAGAATTTTTGTTGAAAGGATGGTTTCGTCATTTTATTTCTTTTTACGTAGTTTCGATCTAATTCAGCTGCGGCATGTCATGATTCATGCCATATGACAACATTTGTGTAAGAGCCTTACTCTTGTCTGTGAAATCAAGCTAATCACCTTGGTTGCTATGGTAGAAGCTCTCTCTCTCTCTCTCTCTCTCTCTCTCTCTCTCTCTCTCTCAACGCAAGTGTGCTTGATTTACGGGCTGACTCAACAATGCTATATATGACTTTTATCTAATTCCCACGTGTAATTACGTTTGATATTATCATTACACATTTTCTTCACAATAAAGTTTTTACAATGTTTAGAAATTAATGGATTTTACTTCAAAATTTTATTTTCATTGTGATGTTTATTTTGTAGGTATAATACAATCTCAGTTGTTTTCTCCCTAAGATTTCGAACTTAACACTCTCTTTGCTTTTGCGCGCAATGCATTAGCAAGCTGTTTTCCGTCGCATTATAATTGTAAGTGTCCTTATGAAGAAAACATTTGATTTTTAAAGAACATTTGGTTTCGTGTGTTCACGTCCGTAAGAATGGATTGGGTGTTTTAAACACGACGAATCGAAATATGAACCTCGTCCTCGTTTGGGAGACCCACTAAGTAAGATGTCAAGGAAGATGTCTGACACTTTTTAATGATCAAGCCAAGTCACGCGATCTTCTTTGCACTGAACATTACTCTATTAAACTTGCCATGGGCGCCGATATCAACAAGCTTTGGATAGCAAATGGTGTAGATGAGGTATTGCTAATGATGCATTTCCATGCGATAAGAAAGGTTGGTAGGACAGGTTTGTCAAATATGTAAGTAATATGTGTATACAAGTATGTATCTTATTAAGAATTATACATTCACTAGTCATTTCTACTTCAAAGAATACTGCTGTTATCTTTTAGACGTGGCAGAACAAATCAAACTTATATTTCCGTGTTAAGACAGTAGAGAGTAATTTTAAATTCTCTCACGCAATATTCCATTAATTCATCTTGAAGTTTACCCGCAGTAACCTGACGTACATGAGTCTTATCACTACTAGTGAAGTTCTTTCACGTCTAATCAAGGCACAGGCCATGCCCCTTTGGCTACAGAATATCGGAAGAGTTTGATATCTCAATCATGTAGACTTTACATGAATTATTTTCTAGTGTCAGTGTACTTGGCTTCTATTTCAGCTTTGGATTAGAATTTTTCTCCACGCCAAGAGGCAAAACACCCTTAGCAAGATATAGAGAATATTATCTGTCAGCGTTGACGCCTTTTACGTGTCTTTTGGAGAAAAATCGATGGATCAGTTTTATATCTTAAGTTGATGACGATATTTAAGTTTGCTTTGATTTCAACTAAAGAATTACTTGGCTTGTAGTCTTCGGTTTGAAAAAATCGTATGTTATTATTATTATTATTATTATTATTATTATTATTATTATTATTATTATTATTATTACTTGCTAAGCTACAACCTTAGTTGGAAAAGCAGGATACTCTAAGCCCAAGGGCTCCAACAAGGAAAATAGCTCAGCGAGGAAAGGAAATAAGGAAATTTAATACAAGAAAAGTCTACAAATAATAACAACATTAAAATAAATCTATTATATATAAACTATAAAAACTTCAGAATAACAAGAATAAGAAAATTTCGCATGCAAACTCATATATGTATATCAGTTAAAAATAAGGTAAAATAAATTGATTTGTTCTTAATTTTTGGTAGCAAATACGCAATATGATAATAAATATTTTGAGTTGTAGGTAAAAGCATAAGTTTTTCAAATCTATGATGCTACTATTTGATGCTTGGTGGTGGTGGTGTTTTTTTTTTTTTTTTTTTTTTTTTTTTTTTTTTTTTTTTTTTTTTTTTTTTTTTTTTTTTTTTTGTCACACCTTCATTTCACGACGAATTTTCATCGTGATTAAGAACAAGCAGAATTGAGGTCGTTGGTTTAGATTAGCTTTGGTTACGCCAGCACGGTCCCCATTCTAAAGAAGGATTTAAGAGGTACAGTACCCAACTATCAGACTTGATAAAATGCCATGGAATTCCGTTATTGAAATATTCTCCGTTATGAAAAACAAACACAAGTGAAGATCTAGTCGAAATTTTTAGAAATATTATAGTTGTTCGTTGAGTTTGGTGAATGAACAATACTGTTCTACACTTGCAGAGACTCTTTTTAACC
>NC_090738.1:26014619-26019619 GCF_036898095.1 Palaemon carinicauda | reverse complement strand
GTTGTAAATACTACTATTTATTTCTATTTCCTTCCTTTGGCAGATGGTGGAGTGGAAGGTCTCTTTTCTAAGCACAAAGTTCCTCGTTCTTATAGATGAGATGGGGGACATCTGGTGGTAAAATTATTAATTGTTTATATGATTTTAGTAATTAGTTTCTCTCTCTCTCTCTCTCTCTGTCTCTCTCTCTCTCTCTCTCTCTCTCTCTGTCTCTCTCTCTCTCTCTCTCTCTCTCTCCTCTCTCTCTCTCTCTCTCTCTCTCTCTCTCTCTCTCTCGTAACACCATTGACATCTGTTTTATGCTCATGAATATGAAGTCTCACATTTTCTTATTTTTGGCAGACAAATAGAAGGTAATCTTTGTTATATAAAAGTGTTACAATCCCCTTTTTTTTCTTTGCAATAGAATGAAATGTACTTGGACGTTTAGTTTAAACGTTATGGGAAGTTAAAAGGGCATTTTTTGTAATCCGTTTAAACATATAGATCTTAGTAACATTTTAAAAGATTTTCACTAATGGCAATTTAATGCTGTAGATATATTCCGTTCGTATTAAACAACTAATTTATATGCATGCAGATTTCCACATGTATAGGAATGCAATAAGGAAACGAACACTTTCAGACCAAGGATGTATAACTTATTAATTTATATATGTAAATATTGGAGAAATTATATTTCTTTCAAGCATACACGCAAGCACATTCATTTACGCATGAATTTTGGGAGAGGGACCTTACGATCCTGCAAGTAATTACTAATTAGTACGTAGTTTTTTGTTTTGCTGTTAAGTGTATGGGTATACCGTATATACGTTGCTGCTATGAAAAACCCATAAATATATATTTAATGGAAAGTGACACTTTGCTAAAGCTAGACATTATACACCATAAAGCCGTTCCTTCAACGACAACTTCTTTTAAACTCCAAAGGCTACATTGCTTCTCCAGTCGATGCACGCACTGAACCAAATGCTTGTTCTACATGCTCTCTCAAGCAAAAAGACTTTGTTTTCCAAATATCATATGTGGTTTGACTTCCATCAATTATCGTGGCATTCGACAAAACTATGAGCTTTACCATGTGATTCCACAGCTAACTGATGTATGTGTCCGTATAATATACTCTTTCCCCTTAAATGTTTCTGTGCTCAAGGGGTATTATGAAGTCGGTGCCCCGGTCGCCATGTAATTGCTCTCCTTAGTAATTGTTTTTCGCTAGCGTCATGGAACCTATTGTTGATTACCAATGGGAAGCATCAGGGAAATTGCTATTGAAGGAAGTCGGTGATCTGCGAGTAATTAACAGAGAGAGAGAGAGAGAGAGAGAGAGAGAGAGAGAGAGAGAGAGAGAGAGAGATCTGCAAGTGTATCGGTTAAAGAATACAGAGGACCGTCAGATTTTTTATTAACTTTGGAATTTCTAATTGAATATTCTATGATTTCATCGGACTTGTAGACATTTTGTGTATTTAGGTCTCGTGCTGTGATGCTAACTGATCTTTTGTCATGCCAGATATCAGACCTCCCGACTACGAGAAGCTTGATGACTTTTTTTCTTCTAGATCAAATGACATATATTTAACAGATAACAAACAGGAACGAATGGAATGTCTAAAATATACTTTTTCTTGAATGAATTGATATTTTTATTTTTGTATTTTAGAGCATTTAATATATTGTATCAATTAATGGTGAATGGTATATAGTATTTACCTCAGGAGAATTTTTATTAGGTTTATTATCCAAATATGAAATAACAGCTTTCGTATGACAGTTTTTCTTTTAATAAAACAAAGTTAGTTTATTAGAGATACTACTAAAAGCCTTATGAGTCTTTGAACAGCTTGAGACTTCTGAGTCATCTTAGGCTGCTAATATATTAAGTAGGTTTATTTCATTACTCGCTTTTATGGATCAAAGAAGTCATGTCGCTTTCTTAAAATGTTTAGATTTAATTCTAGTTCTGTCAACATAGTAAGGTTTTATTCTTTTCGTCAATCCGTCGTAACGTTTTAATGTTTTAACATTTCTGTATAATCCAGAAATAATTAATTCACTAAGAAAATTATAATTTGAAATAATTTTATTCATGTGGTAGTCGAGGGTGATTGATAATCATCCTTATGTTAATGTAAATAGAACAATCCGCATAATGTAATATTGTAAACAAAGCAATTAGTTAGATATGATATTTTGAAGACGAATCGGTATATGTCATAACAAAAATAGAGGAAATGCCATAATGCCAGAGAAATCATCTTATTGGCTTATCTCCGAAAATAAAGTAACAACCATTGCTATGGGATACAGTTAGTCACATACAGTCTTGGAAACTACATTTACAGATACTTGTAAATCGAATTTTAGTTTCTATTCAGAGGACTCTGAAGCTCTTCTTCATTGTGATTGCAAATATAGGCCTCTACTAATAGTATCTATATGAATATTATAAGTGATAATTGCCTGTAATTATTATGGACGAACTTAACCTATATTAAATACATGCATAACATCCATGTTTAGTCCTTTCTTGGGTATAAAAACTGAAATAGAGTTTTTGGTCTTCATTGAAAGAGAGGATGAGAGAGTTCTTATTGATTAAGATGCAAAGATAATATATATATATATATATATATATATATATATATATATATATATATATATATATATATATATATATATATATATATTCCACACACATATATATATGTGTGTGTACATATACAAATACACATTCATTAAAAAACACATATATATAGATATACATACATATATATAGATATACATACATATATATAGATATACATACATATATATATATATATATATATATATATATATATATATATATATATATATATATATATATATGTGTATATATATATATGTATGTATATATATATATATATATGGGTGTGTGTATAATGTGTCTATATACATATATTTAATCTAAGACCGTAGTTTGGTGTATATCTTAACATTAAGAAGAACTTGAGATAAGTAGAGAAACTATGTTGTTTAAATTTGTTTAATTAAAGTGTTAGTCAAAAGTCATATGTTAATCGCCTTTGGGAACGGAGTAAGTATATTTTTTGTGAATGTAAGCAAACCTGCTGGTTGCGTTTTTTATTAGGTTTCTACTAATGGTGTATTTGAATAGGTCCGTAGTCATTGCATCTGTTAATACAACAAATGCTAGTTAATGTTGTGAATTATCCTTATTTGAATATTGCTTGGCATTCAAACCTGCTTAAATCATTCTTATGAGCATTTAACAATTCTGATCGTATCCGTAAAATTGTCTGATGAATGATGTTAGCTATACAGTATTTGGAAAAGAGAAATCATTGCTTGGCTTCATTTAATTTCTTTTTCAAATATGAAATTATTATCACGAGCAGAAATTCGTATCTTGTCATTAGTGCTAACGGGAGGGAGAGGGGGAATTTTGTATACACTGACAACACAATAGATATTGGCCTTGTCAGTGATAGTGAAAGCCACGTTCCGGACCCGGTTTGTGATGAAAGTAAGTTACCAAGATAATAGTATCTACATATATATATATATATATATATATATATATATATACTGTATATATATATATATATATATATATATATATATATATATATATATATATATATATAGGCCTATATGCACACAAATACATGCACATCATACAAATATATTTATATATATAATATATATGTATATATATATACATATATACATAAAAATACATGCAAACATACATACATACACACAAATATATATATATATATATATATATATATATATATATATATATATTATATATATGCATATATACTGTGTATATAATTAGGTTGACTGATGTCTGAAAAGAACACATTATGATTAATGAAACTGGGGCAACGAACATTTCGTACAAACTCTCACTAACGTTAATCCAAGGTAGAGAGATATCATCATCTCCGTAATTTTCATCACAAACCAGGTTCCGAACACGGTATACACACGCGCGCGCGCACACACACACATATATATATATATATATATATATATATATATATGCTCCTATTGTATATATGTGTATACAGTATATACATGTATACAGTATATATGTGTGTATGGTTGTGTTTTTCTTCAAATTTAGATAGAAACGTAATCCGGGTATCCTTTGCTGTAAGTTGCATGTGTTTATAGCATACCGAGTTCGTTAAAGAAAATCTTACTTTTTCTTCATTTCATTTCCCTTTAAAAAAAAATCACCATTTTCTGACTTGCTTCTAATATTTTGCTGTTTTTTGGCCTTTTGCTTTACCTCAGTGTAATTTGAGTAGGAAACTAATTTAATAAATTACTGTATGGTGTCGACTTCCTTAACAAAAAGCAGCAGATAATATTGAGAAACTCAGACGATTTTCAAAGAATTAGCTTCTGCATATCTATTTATGCTGTTCATATTTTGGTGAGTGTATAGGCTTTTATGAAAATCGATAGATTTTTTGATGAAGATCGAGTTTTTCATGAAAATGAAGGATTGTAAGCTTTTTTTGTGGGGGGGGGATTAAAAAAACAGTAGAATAAATACATTTATGCATAAAATATTAACGCTTCTTTATGATAGGCTATAGAATAATCTGTAAATTAATTTATAATATTTGAATACATAAATTCAGGAAAAAATCATTTAGACCTGTTTTTAAGGATATATAAGTTGATCTTTATAAAGGTAACATCAAAGTCGAAATTAGGCCATATTTAGAAACCCAGTATTCTAATTAATAATTGAAGAATATTAAGAAGATGTAACAGAATATTCATCTGTTATATATCGTGAAGGCTTCAGTGATTTCTTCATCAAACCCTTTTGGTGATTAAGAAATATATGGGAAGGTCTAAGGTTCCTTTTTTTCTGTTTCATGAAACTTAATCTTAACCCTGAGAATATCTTGATTGGAAACTGCATGGTGTAACGGGGCAATGAACCTTCTTTTCTTTTTTCTATGAGA
>NC_090738.1:25974619-26002119 GCF_036898095.1 Palaemon carinicauda | reverse complement strand
TATCAAAATAGTCGGAGCAAAGTTCCATCAATGTCTGATTTGTCATCCTGTGTTAGAGAAACATTTTTATATCAGGAAAGATTTTTGACATGTCAAAATGTGTTGTTCCCTTCAGATATCAAGGGCGTTTAGTTTCATTATTTTTGTTATTCTTATTACTATTATTGAACTTATTAATCTCGCATACTTATAAAGATGAAAAGCCTAGGAATTTCCTTAGATATTTCGAAAGCTTAAAATTGTTGTATGTTAATATGACTCTCATAGTTAAATTTACTGCAGCATGAAAATAAATAGATCGTAGAAATAAGTGGAGGGATCTGTAACGAGATAGTAGAGTTTAGAAATATTTAACCATCTTTCGCTAACACAAATTTGGCCAATTAAATAGATACAGTAGGTTTCAACATAGCACCAAAGCACGTCACCCGTGATTGAAAATGCTGTTAGTGCAGCCTCACGTGGTGCACTGTAGGCATTACGTAGGATATTTACATGTCCCTTATACTCACATTTTAAGATTCTATTCCTCCATTCCCGTTTCCTTTCTTCCATCTTGCTGTCCAACTTCTTATACCTTTTACCTCTTAGGAGTTTCCCCTAGTTGCGCTAGGCTCCGAATCACTTACGGCCCAAATTTGTATTTTCAAATACTTACAAAAGTACAAATTTATTAGTTCAAATTCTTACAAAGTTCATGTTTATGCATTCAAATGTTCAAAAGTACAAATTTATTCCTTAAAATACTTACAAAGTACATATTTATAAATGCAGAAATTCAAAAGTACAAATTTATTTATTTAAATACTTACAAAATACATATTTATAAATTCAAATATTCCAAAGTACAAATTTATGTATTCGAATACAAAATACATGTTATTAAATTGAAATATTTTAAAGTACAAATTTATGCACTCAAAGTACAAATTTTTAAATTCACACACGCACGGTGTCTGAATTTAGATGCTTGCAAAATTCATAAGAGAAAAAGAGGACTCAAACTCTTGGCTAGGTTAAACTGATAATAATTAAGGAGGTGAAACAGAATTAATTTATACTTTTATTAGTTCTAATGTCGGGAAACTTACAACTTGATGGCTTAATCAAGTCTGTCTGTCATGTGTGTGTGTGTATTAATATATAAACAGAGAGAGAGAGAGAGAGAGAGAGAGAGAGAGAGAGAGAGAGAGAGAGAGAGAGAGAATGTCAATCGACATTAAAAGTCATGTTGACCAAACAAAGACCCAAAATTGTAATGCTTCTTTCATAATTTATCGAGAACTAACAGAGAAAACGGGAAACTATGTTAACAGAACAGACTCTCTTTCTCTCCATTTCTGTGTATGTGTGTATATATATATATATATATATATATATATATATATATACATACACATATGCGCGCGCGCGTGTGTGTGTGTATGCGTGTTATGATACAGTCTTCCTGTTTTTAGCAAAGTTTTAGAGGTGAGGTTGCCACCCCACACGCCCTTTTATTTGACCCACCCAGCATATGGCATTTCGTGAACAAGGAAAGTTAGGCCGATACATATATATATATATATATGTATATATGTACTGTATATACTGTGTTTTATCTAAATACACAGACTAAAATTTGAAATCCCTGTGAATATTAAATCTGTTGTTATTATTAATATTTTTCCCTGTGTAATTAGGATCTGTGTGGCATATTTATTTGTTAGCAGGTAATCGCAATGCGCCATGAATCGATATTTAAAGTTCTTCCTCAGGTGTAGCGGGTCTAACTGTTGATTGTCAAGTGAGTATAGTTGGGAAGAGATCGTGGTTCATAAATTTTATGTTAGTTTGCTTATATTTGAATCAGGATCAGAATTTTTCTGAATGACCATAATCTGGATATTCTTTCGGTAGAAAGGAATGATAAAAGAACCTTACTTAATCTGCCACAAAGTTTCAATTAGTGACAACTAGAAAATAAAGTTTAAGCCTTACGGTTTTCATTTTTCCATATGAATAATATTTAATTAACCCATTTCTTCGTTGATCTGTTTCTTTTTAAGCTATAATTCACTCAAAAGCCATCTTTCCAATTTTTAATTTTAGATTAAAGAACCCTCAACGTCCATAGATCCGTCATTCTATGCATATTCAATTTTTGTACGAAACTTTTACCGCAATGACTCTCTCTCTCTCTCTCTCTCTCTCTCTCTCTCTCTCTCTCTCTCTCTCTCTCTCTGACGTGTATTAAGTTCTGGTTTTGTGTTCACTTTGGTCTTAATCTTGTATTTTTGAGGATTGCTTACAGTGTAGTGTCCTACATTTTATCGGATTCTATTGGATATTGCCTATTGCTCAGTAATGTGGTACTGAATAGTGAGAGATGCCACCAGAGTATGGAATAACACTGGTAAGGATTTAAAGAATGTGAAGAAATTAAAGGTAGCATTATTATTTTCCCTGTTTCTCTACTAGGAACCCCATAAATAAAGAGCACTTTAATTATAATTAGACTAGTACTACCCTAATACACTAACTCTTAAATTGCACACAATGAATGAATTTCAATACTTTTGTGATGCTGATGTAAATCAATGAGAGACTGAGAGAGATGAACTGGAAACAGTTAATTGTTTTTGTTGAATACCTCTCGTAAAGATGGAAACGGAGATAACGTTTTTTACTGAATGTAATTACAATGTGGGTTATTTACCGGATGTGGAATGCGGCACGGTAAATGTAAACTGTTTATGAAAGAGACCATACTCTCTCTCTCTCTCTCTCTCTCTCTCTCTCTCTCTCTCTCTCTCTCTCTCTCTCTCTCTCTCTCTCTCTCATGTAATGCTGGTGTTACTATATTCCCCTTTCTAGCTGGTCTATCTTTGGTCAATCTCTTTAGAACATATTGTCGTCTATATACTTTACCATAAAAATGCAGTGTATCCATAATTTTTGTAAAGTAAATGTTTACGGATTTTCTACCTTTGGATGTCAAACTTGATGAAGTCCGGGAAGAACTTGCATGTAGTTTATTCTAAGTATTATCTAATTGAGAAACTGGCCCATTATTTCTGTCATTTTACGATATGTTCATGTACGAACGCGTGTACACACAGATACACGTAAGTGTGTATATATGAATTTTATAACCATTCTTTAGTTGTTCTGTCAATATATCCTGTCGATTTAGGTAGATAGAAGAAAAGCAAAAAAGCCACTACGCTGGTTTTCAGTACACCACAGCTTGTAAGAAAGAATTCCATCACTTTTTTCCCCTAAGCACTCCACCACCGAGAATACAATATAATTGACAGCGTACAGTATTTGAGATAACTTAAGATAAAAAAAAAAAACACTTTAATGATAGAGCTGGGGTTCGCTTACAAATTGTACCATTAATTAAATGTAAGACAATACAGCACTCTGTGTCCCTCCCGATTCACTTACGTAAGTGCTTATACGCTTATCTACTTCTGCATCTGGTGGATATGATGATGCTGGCTGTTTTGTGTGTTCCTATTCTGGCGCTCGATCATGATATGCGTTTTTTTTTTTTTTTTTTTTTTTTTTTTTATAGAGAACGTTATGCACAAAGTTTGGTCGGGATGAATCACTCTTCTAAATAATGTGTTTTTTTGCTTTTTTTTATATGGTTTATCCCCTTAATTTATTAATTTGTTGCTATGAAATTGTTTTGACGTTAGTTAGTTTGAGAAAAATTGGTCCATCAACAGAGGACACATCTGCCTTAAAATATGTCTTATTGGTGATTTATAGATAGCGTCAGTAATTTCTCTTTTTTCTTTTTTCTCCGGCCTTTTTATAGTTTTTTTTTATCTAATTGCCCTTATTATTGCTATTATTGTTAATGCCCTATCTGCCTTATAATTTATATCCAATGACATTAAGACAACTTACGTTGTTTTCATTACTTATTTTGCCTTTTCTAATGCCCATTGAACTACTATAATAATATTGATAATTATATTATTATTATTATTATTATTATTATTATTATTATTATTATTATTATTATTATAATTATTATAATTGTTATTATCATCATCAGTAGCATATGTCGTTTGCCTATTAATCGGTATTGAACATAATTACTAATAATGGTATGAATGTAGCTTTTCGGGTTTTTCAGTCGTATTATATACCTTATTGTATATTAGACCAACAGTTATATGCAGTCATTATTTGAAAATAATGTTATATATATATATATATATATATTTATATTTATATATATATATATATATATATATTTATATATATATATACATATATTATATATATATATATATATATATATATATATATATATATACTCATCTTTTTATTTATTTATGTATTTATTTCAAGTTTGAGAATCCTGTGTTGTTTTTACGGCTGACAACGCAAATTCAATATTTATTCACAGAAAACAGCTTTCGTGCATAAAACTGGATTGTGGTTGGTAGGTTGTTAGTGTTTATTGCCTATAAACAAAGGGTCATTAGCAGTCCATTTCCATTTCCTGGTGGCTGTGACCTTTTGGAAAGTATCCTCTTTTTTTTTTTTTCTCTCTCTCTCTCTCTCTCTCTCTCTCTCTCTCTCTCTCTCTCTCTCTCTCTCTCTCTGTTCCATTCGTTCTTGATTGTTGTCGTAACTGTCTTCTCTTTTTATCTTCAGTTTGTTAAGTGTCTTCTCTTTTTATCTTCAGTTTGTTAAGTGGCTTCTCTTTTTATCTTCAGTTTGTTAAGTGTCTTCTCTTTTTATCTTCACTTTGTTAAGTGTCTTCTCTTTTTTTATCTTCAGTTGTTAACTGTCTTCTCTTTTATATCCAGTTTGTTAACTGACTTCTCTTTCTGTCTTCAGTTTGTTAATTGTCTTCTCTTTTTATCTTCAGTTTGTTAAGTGTCTCCTCTTTTTATCTTATGTTTGTTAACTGTCTTCTCATTTTATCTTAAGTTTGTTAAGTGTCTTCTCTTTTTATCTTATGTTTGTTAACTGTCTTCTCATTTTATCTTAAGTTGGTTTAGTGTCTTCTCTTTTTATCTTCAGTTTGTTAAGTGTCTTCTTTTTATCTTATATTTGTTAAGTGTCTTTTCTTTTCATCTTCAGTTTATTAAGTGTCTTCTCTTTATTTTCAGTTTGTTAAGTGTCTTCTCTTTTTATTTTCAGTTTGTTATGTGTCTTCTCTCTTTATCTCCAGTTTGTTAACTGTCTTCTCTTTTTATCTTCAGTTTGTTAAGTGTCTTCTCTCTTTATCTCCAGTTTGTTAACTGTCTTCTCTTTTTATCTTCAGTTTGTTAAGTGTCTTCTCTCTTTATCTCCAGTTTGTTAACTGTCTTCTCTTTTTATCTTCAGTTTGTTAAGTGTCTTCTCTCTTTATCTCCAGTTTGTTAACTGTCTTCTATTGTTTATCTTCAGCTTGTTATCTATCTTCTCTTTTTATCTTCAGTTTGTTAAGTGTCTTCTCTTTTTATCATCAGTATGGTTAACTTTCATCTGTCTTCTTCTTTTCTTTTCGGTTTGTTGGGCTTATTCTGTTTCTATCTTAACTAGTATACGCGACCCGTTTAGAATGAAGGCTAAATATTTAGATATACATGCATGCACATGCACCGTCCCTTCACCAGGGTATGACCACTTCTCCCCTTAAACCCGATGGATAGGGACAACTGAGCGTGACCGGAATGATATATATATATATATATATATATATATATATATATATATATATATGTATATATATTTATATATATATGTATATATATTTATATATATATATATATATATATGTCTGTGTGTGTGATTGTGTGTGTGTGTGTGTAGCCAGACACTTGCTCTTAATTATACAGGGGAGATTATCTTAGTTACCTTCTCTACGTCTAATGAATCCTTTTTCTAGTCGCCTTAATAGCGTCAATCCTTCTGTTTTGGCTGAGAGAAAGATATTAAAATTTTAGTAAAAGAAAAACTCTGACATTTAATTGGTTTCTGTTTTTAAGATTTTAACGTTTTCAAGAAACGGATAAATAGATAATTTTTTACTTATCAAGTTTTTATAATTTTTTTATCATTTAATTTACGTATTTTTATATATTAGATTTAATATAAATGATATTTTCCCTTCAGAATTTAATCAGTCTACCTCTGTAAGAGCCGAGCTTGACTCATTGGGGCTGTGAATCTCCTCCGTTATAATAAAAATTAACCCTGAGGACCATTTTATTTCTGTTTGCTCTGAACGAATATGACTTTTTTTTTTTATATCTAATTTCTTGAATTCTTGTCGCAGTATTGTTAATAGTGCTATTTTACTTGAAGTTACATCACTAAATATTTGTTGTAACTTTTTTAAGTTGAGCACAATTCAAGCGACCGGTTTGTTTGTTATTCTTTCTCCCGTTCCTTAAGATAAATTGGTCATATTCAAGTCTAATTTCACCTGTGTTTTCATTTGTGAATACTAGCTGCTGTATCTGAATTATGTAATATGGAGCCTATGCAGCACAAGGGACCAATTAGGGTAATTTTTACTTATTCTTCAGGACTCCATTTTCCAGCTTAGGTTTGCGTATTTTTTTAGAAATAAATGTCCATAATATCAGCATGGGAAATCCTTTGTTTTACAGATTGTGATCATATGTCCTTAAAGGGAAAAAAATAGAAATTAGTTTTACACTAATTGCACATTTTTAATCTATTCTTTTTTTCTTAAGGAATAATTGTAGGTGATTGTTGAGAACATTCTACACATCACTAATAGCTAATTAAATTTTTTTTATCCTTGTTCAATGTTGCAGAGCCACACCATGGAATGTATTTCATCAGACGTTTGAATATGGACCTTAGCCTGCATGGGATTTTGGTACCTTGTCTGCTTATGGAAGTATGTCAATTATCAGTTCAGGTTTGGGGTAACAAGATCCAGGTGAAGACGCTGTTATACCCATGCTGTCATAGATGGTGTTCTCCCTGCTGTGATCCTTGATAAATGGTCATCATAACCATCACCTCGTTCGCCTATTGACACAAAGGGGCTCGGTTAGATTTCTCCAGTCGTCTCTATCTTGAGCTTTTAAATCAATACTTCTCCATTCACCATCTCCTACTTTACGCTTCATAGTGCTCAGCCATGTAGGCCTGCGTCTTCCAACTCTTCTAGTCCCTTGTGAAGCCCAGTTGAAAGTTTGGTGAACTAATCTGTCTTGGGGAGTGCGAAGAGCATGCCCAAACCATCTCCATCTACCCATCACCATGATTTCATCCACATATGGCACTCGATTAATCTCATAGTTTCATATCTAATCCTGTCCTGCCATTTAACTTTCGATATTCTTCTGAGGGCTTTGTTCCCAAATCTGCAAAATCTGTTGGATATTGTTTCATTGTCGTACTACGACTCATGCTCGTACAGTAACACCCATCTCGCTAAACTGATATACAGTATAGCCTGATTTTTATATGTATTTTCAGGCGATTTGATTTCCAAATTTTACTTAACCTAGCCATTGTCTGATTTGCTTTTTTAAATCTTTCATTAAACTCAAATTTTAAAGATCCTTTATTAGAGACGTAGTTCCTAAATATTTGAATGATTCCACCTCATTAATCCTTTCTGCTTCCAATGGTATTTCATCTTCCCTTGCATATTCCGTTCTTTTTATATCTGTCTTTTTTTCTATTTATCTTGAGCCCAACCTCGTGTGATATTTCATGCATTCTGGTAAGCAAGCATTGCAAGTCCTGCGGTGTTTTGCTAATAAGGACAAGGTCATCAGCATACTCTAGGTCAGGTAATTTCCTGTTACCAATCCAGTCCAATACTTCTCCATCATCCCTAATTGTTCTACTTATTACAAAATCCATGAGGAGGATAACCAACATAGATGACAACACATTCCCTTGGAGTATTCCACTGTTCATTGGAAATTCATTTGATAGGACTCCATTAACATTAACTTTGCACTTGCTATGCTCATGAACAGACTTAATAAGATTAACACATTTATGAGGAATTTCATAATAACGCAGGACTCTCCACAAAATTGGCTGGTGCATACTATTAAAGGCTTTTTCATTGTCCACAAATGCCATCAAAAGTGGTTTTTTTATATTCTACACATTGTTGTATCATGTCTTGAAATAAAAATTTGATCAGTACAACTTCTACCTTCTCTAAATCGTGCTTGTTTATCTCTCAGATTTTCATCAACCTTTCTCTCTAGTTTCTTTAGAATAAGCATACTCTATATTTTCATGACAACTATTGTAACGTTAAGGCTTCTGTAATTATTGCTATCAGTTAGATATTTTTTTGCCATTTTCCATAACACTCCTAGTTCCCCATCATCATTCTATGAAATAATCTTTTAAGTCCCTTCATTTTCGGCCAATGGTACATTAGCCAATTACCTAAATGTACAGTAGAATTGGTTGCATGGTTTTTAATGCTGACTATACTATAAAAGCCCCCGTGCTGGCACAAGACCAGCTTTATGTAGCTTAACCATCACTACATGTGATAAGTCATCAAAGCCTATCGTTAATTCAACAGCAACAAATGCAGGCGTTTCTAGTTTACTACAGGACAAAGGCCTCAGATGTGTCCTTATTCTTGTCTGGGGGTTGGCCAGTTTTCATCACCACTCTGTACAACTGTGGATTAATGATGGTGGGAGACTCAAGTCTGATCGCTTACCATGAGTCATTAAGCTTCCGTAAGTCACACTGAATATGCATGTGTTTGAGGGGTGCTCCTATCAAAACTATGTTTTGATGCAGTTCGTGAGCTGATTTTTCAGGTAACATTTGATGAAAGGAATTATATGACAGTGGAATTAGGTTCCCTGGAACATTAGCGCGATCTTCTCATGATGTCTTTAATCTTGCAATTTTTGCAAATTCAACCCATCATGAAATACCACCAGGATACGACAAATGTGTTCCATGTAGGAAGTTCTTCTTCGGAGCAATGGACTTGCTTGGTATGCATTGCTTCAGATTAGGTGTGATGTATCAGAAACAGCTGATTTAGTTGGATGTTCATTCTGCTGCGACTTAGCGTATGCAAAAGACCGAAAGATCCGCTTCAATGAAGACATAAAAAATTTGATGATTTATTTTTTTTTTTAAATTGATTTTTGTTCAACGAGTTCTTTAACATTTGCAGACATTTAACATAACCGTGTTTCGACATAGGAATTAATTATTGTTGCATGTTATTAAAAAGAAATATGAATGAAGAAAATCACACTTTATATAGGCATAAACTTATACTAAGGGTAGTCACTTGTTTTAGCTCATGCTCGTATGGTGATTATTTGAAATATACATATTTATACAAGTATGATGCTTGTCTGAGGCTGAATATATTTATAATCAAGAGAAATTCCCTGAGTCCTCTGTGACTAATGTCTTTCTTTAAAAAACTTTTATAATGAAAAAAAAAAAACTCAAAATACAAAAATCCACAATTACTCCAAATATGAAGTTGTTATTGTTTGAATTTCGCCTTATTAAATCCGCCAACGAAGTAGGAAGGAGGTTATTTTTTACCTCCTTTTTGTGTGTGTGTGTGTGTGTGTGTGGGTTTGTTTGTGAACAGCTTCCTGACCACAATTTTAATCGTAAAGTTATGAAACTTGCAGGGATTAACTGTTATGTAAAAAGCTGTAAATGAGTAAATTTTGGAAGGTCAAGGTTACGGTTAAGCAAAATGTCCAATTCATGTAATCAGCCATAAGTTTGGTCATCGTTGTTACAGAGACTTCAAACTTTGTCCAGTCTTGAGTGTATGAAAATCCTCGCCATATACTACATGTTAAGGTCAAAGGTCAAGGTCGAGAAATAAGCTGCCGTGGAGGAGGCATGCTCTGTACTGAGTGCCCCTCTTATTTTTTTTTATTATTTTATGAGGATAGTAAGATCACTGGATATTAAGTGTGTATTATTATGAATATCCATTGCATGTAAGTAAATGAATAGGGGTGAGTGGTACAGTGTATTTGAGGGGTTCAAAGTAATGTTGAGGTGTCCTCCGTGTACATGTACATTGCAACTAGTGCTGTGGAACTATTAAAGTGCTGAGGTTCATCTATTATTAGGCTGTTGATCTTTTATTGTGGCCGAATTTAGTTATATTGGAAATGAAGAAGAAACTCATGAGTTTCACTTATATGTACCAGGCATCATTGTAAATGGATAATAATACCTCTTGTTTTTATTACACATCTATGTAGAAGTTATAGGTTCAAGTTTATATAGAGAAGCCTAATGCAAACTTAAAAACCCAGTGGTAATGATGAAAGTGACAGCTCCTTTTTTTTTTACATAATTGCTCTAAATAATATCCAAAATTGAATTGGTATAATTACGCTATTCATGAATTTTGTATTCCTGTCTTTCCCGCGCATATTTCATTATACAATTACGGTCATGACATATACGACTTAAATTTAATTAAGTTTTAAAACCCTTAGTATGATGATATTAACTTGTAAGAATACACATTTAGCATGTCCCCCCTCCATCCTCCTCCTCCTCCTCCTCCTCCTCCCCGCATTGTGAATTGATACCGATGACTGCAAATGGAAAATAATAGCTGCAATAAATCTTGCCATATTCACGGAGTCTCATGTCGTGTCCGTTTGTCGAACCCGGCGCTTCCCGAAATCCCCTCCTTGGCACCCATTCATTATGTTTATTTTGGGGGGTTAATCCATCACTGGTTTATAACGTTAATGCGTATAGCACGTAGTAGTCAGTGCCCTCCCGAGCAGCAAACCTTTCGTTTTCTTTGCTTTTAACACCAAAAGAATTCTCTTGTATTGCTATGATTAAGATTAGCGAGGTTTTCTGTTTTCTGTTATTCTCCTTTCTTTGAAGCTAAATTAACTTTCTTGTATTTTATGGGTTGACGGATACTGGAACACCTCCTACCCCCTTCTCTCCCCCTCCTCTCCCCCCTCTCCTCCCCCTCAAGTTCTTTCAGCTTACAAGGCCAAGCTCATACACGTGTTTTTCCTTCCATTATAATTAAGACAGGTTGATTTGACTAATCCAACTAGATGGAGACTAATTAGCTGTTCGTTGAGAGGTAATTAATGTCATGTCTTAGGCGTTCGTCTCTCTCTCTCTCTCTCTCTCTCTCTCTCTCTCTCTCTCTCGTAGTCCTCGCCGCATTTAACTGATTCCCCGCATGACACGATATGATTCTTCGTATTGGTTCTGCGTCATGCAAGAGGGGAATTATTATCATTGTGGTTTTAGAGAGTATTATAGACCTCAGCAGGTCACTCACGACACCTCTGCACTATCCATCATTTCGATTTTTTTTCCCAGTCGAGATCCTCTGGCACACATGTCTTGGCAGCATTACTTTTGTGCCTAATATTACTAGGTGTGTGTGTGTGTGTGTTTTTTTTTTTTTTTTTTTTTTTTTACTTCAAGAATTTGAGGGAAGTTGTTTATCCTTGAATTTAGCTGTAATGCTTTTACTTTTCACCTCAATTGGTGTATTCAGAGTATAACTACCTTACTGTTAATTTTATTGGTGAGTAAATTTGGTAAATAACTTACATTAGGGAACTCATAAATTTTCGCCAATCCTTCACCCTTTTAACTAAACTGCCACTGATGTCTGTCATGCACGCATTCTTACATTTGTGGTAATTTTTTTATCAAATGCTTATTGATATATCTTTATCGAAATAGCTGTTCTAGAAATTTTTCTATATATTAAAGGAATGATTTAAGACATCACGAAACTATTTATTCTATTTTTAGTTTTAATAATTAGGGTGCTATCCTTACCAGGGAAGTATCTTGGTTGTAGTTTCATGTTTGAGTAAAATTGTAAAAAGACTTTTTTTCAAATACATTTTTGAAGAAAGCTAGAAAATCTTGGTTTTGGTTTCATGTTTGAGTAAATATGTGAAAAACATTTTTTATACATTTTTAAAGAAAGCAGAAATTTCCTTTGCAACCAAGGCTGGTTTTTATGTTCTGTTTAAATCATTGCAATATTTTATTGCTTACAAACCTTCTTATAGATTTTTTTTCTATTGACCAGTCTAATGTGTTTATTTTGCGTGAACCCCTTAGAGTGTAGGCAGAAGGATTACATCGACACCCTCATTCTCCCCAGTTTTGCGTGATCATCGCCAACCTCATTAGCATGGAAGATTTGCATTGGCGTTAGCTGTGCCACAGCCCCGTCCAGTGTTGGTTTTCTTTTTGTCACGGTTCTTTTGGCAATGTGGATTTCGCGTGTGGTGGATCCCCAAAGAAAATTTAATTTCGTTGAAGAAGGAATAAGGAAAGATGTCAAATGGTGGGAAGCCACACGCGATGGGAATCTCTCTCTCTCTCTCTCTCTCTCTCTCTCTCTCTCTCTCTCTCTCTCTCTCTCTCTCTCTCTCTCTCTCTCTCTCTCTCTCTCTCTCTCTGTTTACTTTGTTTTTATTAAACATGATCACTAACTTTTTTATTGTATCCTTAGCATGTTAAAAATTCATATTTGCTTACTTGTGTTGTTTTAATGGCAGTCAATTCTTAAAGAAAACTTTCACTTAACCGCCTCGTTAATTCTTAATAGGTGGGTGGTAACGCACTGAATATACTCTGCAATATAACTGGATGGGGCATTTGGGATAAGTTCTTTAGAAAATCTTTTATGGTTATATTTTAATATTTTTTATTTTGCTACTAAGTTCCATGCACATTTAAAGGTTTAAAGGTTTTAAAAGACCACTCATGAATGGCGGAGGCAAGGGATAGTGACATTGCCCTAGCAAGCAGGGCAATGCCCTAGAGACTGACCATATATACATATGATCAGCGCCCAAGCCCCCTCTCCACCCAAGCAAGGACCAAGGAGGGCCAGGCAATGGCTGCTGATGACTCAACAGATAGACCTATAGGTTCCTCCAAATCCCACCCTTAGCTCACAAGGATGGTGAGGTTGAGGCGACTAAAGAAACTAACGAGTTTGAGCGGGACTCGAACCCCAGTCTGGCGATCATTAGTCAGGGACGTTACCACATCGGCCACCACAACCCTAATATTAAAACTTTTTAATAGATTTGTTGTGATTAATTCTTCACTTTTAAATTGGTTAACTAGTTCTACTTTCTTTCGTTTATAGAAGATTTTGATGTCCACAATGTATGCTTTCAAATAGAATTTTGCAATTGTTATTAGGGACAATACATCGAGAAGCAGTGTTTGTGTATGTGTTTTTGTGTGTATGTATGTATGTATGTATGTATGTATGTATATATACACACACATATACATGGTCCATTCTGTAATCTATATGTTTATTAGTAAGCTTTTATCATGAGATTTATTTAAAAAACTACCAAGAAGGAAAAATTCATATCTGTTCTCTCTGCTATTCTGAAAAATTGTTTATTTAAAGAATATTCTTAATTCTTGTTCACTAGTGCTGTATCCCTCAAAGAAGTTAGGGTCACTAGTTACTAAATAACAAGAATTCCCATCGTTTTGGTAGGAACCTCAGAAAAACTAATTTTCCCTGGTATATGTATATTAATTTTTTTTTATTTCGTTATATATTTATATTTACCATAGATTTGGTTAGTATTTTATATATTTACATGTGCTATTGTTTTCTTATGTACCCTATCGGTGAGATAGTTAACTAATTCATATGTGCTGTGTATACAATTTTATTTTTTAAAGGATTCAGTTGTCTTAAGATTTTCCTTGATCATTTTAAAAGCATTTTATTTTTCAATGTGCATGATAGCTTGCGTAACAGAAGTCCCTTTTTAAACATGTTAGTGATAATAATTAAAAGGAAATCAGATCAAACAAACGGAGTAGTATTTGAAAAAATTCCTCTTGATAATTAGTCTTTTGTGTATTTACACTGGAGAACGAAGTCTTACCCGTGGTTTCAGTACAAACGGCAATGAATCCTTTTGTGCGAAAGAGTGTATAAAGTAGAATGCCGAATTTGTGTAGAGTAAAATTCTTTAGCTGACATTTTTTTAATGAAAGGATTGTGCTTTCTCATAACCCGCGTAAGTCAATCACATCACTTATATAGAGGTCAATATACTTGTAATGTTTCTTTCTAGCGAGCCATCCGTATCTGGCATTATCCCATTATGAAATAATCCCATCTCTGACAGGGTGGGTCTGCCCCATAAGGCTCCCCTTTTCAGCATTCCTTTTTTTCAGGCATGGACTACAAAGTTATACTTTGTGTTGTCCTCCATCGAGTGTTTTTATTTTATTTTATTTTTTTTGTCCCTTTAATAAAGTAGGTAAAGGAATATGTAATATTATTAATTCATCTGGTGACAATTGAAACTTTTTCGTATTGTTGCTGCATCGGCATGAGGAGTATTCTAAAAAGGCAAAAATTACACAGGAGATATATTTTTCACAGATAATCGATACATTCCATTGTTGAAGTATGCTTTGGAAGCGTTCACTAACTACATTTCTAAACAAAGTTTTTAGTATCTGTCCCTTTTAAAATATTTGCCGTTTTAGTATAAAAGTAATTAGTATCATAGTAATTGAAAAAGTGAAAGGGTGCGATGCATGGGATGAAAATAGTATTCTTAACATCGAGGTGTCCTCAGTTAAATTTGCCTGAATCAGAAATACATTTGAGATCTATGTGGAAATCCCTAGAATTGGATAAGCGTACAGAAGAAATTCAGAGGATAAGGAAATTGATTTGCCAACCGCACGAGTCACCAGTAGATTAAGATAAGAAATAGATCTTATCCAAAGAATGACACGAATGAAAAAGGGGAAGGTGGTTAAGTAGAGATAATGATTCCATGGAGGAATGATAAAAAAGGACTGGAAAGGAAGTAGAAGTAAGAACTCTGTCCACTGGGACTTAAATGGAATGGCCAGAAAAGAAACTAGCGATCGTTATAGGAAGAATGCGTAAAGTTTAATTCTGGAATCTTATATGGCAGGGTGTTTTAGAAGACATGAAAGTATCATCTCTTGGTACAGTGACCGAGGATTACCAGAAATGCTTTCAAGAAGAGGAAAAGTAACTAGCAATCGGGATAAGGAGAATGAGCAGTGTTATTCTGGAATATAACAAGGTGCTTTAGATTTAGAGTACGTTACAAAATCATCTCTTATTGCAGTGACCAAAGATTTCCTGAAATGCTTTCTAGAAGAGGATTACTGTAATCTTGAACTAATGAAATATAGAATTATTTATTGTTTTTATTTAGATTAAAAGAAACATCTATGGGAATTTGTGACAAACCACTATTGGTATGTATTTGTTTTTGTGACCAACGTTATTGTGAAATAAAAAGTTAATGAAACCCTATTTTTAATTCTACCACCCTTTATAATATGATACCCTATATAATTTGTAAAATCTGAAACGATGTAAATTTGAAATCGTGTTAATTATTATTATTATTATTATTATTATTATTATTATTATTATTATTATTATTATTATTATTATTATTACTTGCTAAGCTACAACCCTAGTTGGAAAAGCAGGATATATTTTGGACCGCTGAGCATTTCCTCATTACAGTTAAGTTTTTCATATTCCCTTGGAGTATCTATAACGATAATTTGTAATTTGGTGCAGCAGGTTCATGTCAGTTGCTACATCTAGTGATCTAGCGATGCTGGGTTATAACCGCTTAATCCTTGGGTATGTGAAAACTTGAGATTGTACCATGGCGCATGTACTATGGCACTGCCTTGAATATAGTCTCCGTGATTGCAGGTACTCAACTTTTTTTTTAATAGTTGATAGATATTTCTTGTGAATATGGTTGAGCACATTTTGCAGGTAAATACCAGATCAATGGAGAGTTTTATGATTGTAATTTATATTTTTGTTATATAGCATTGGCTTTATGTATTACGATTTGCTTGTTGTTAGAGATTGTCCGAAAAATAGCTGAACGTCTTTTTTTTTTTATATACGAAGACTGGAGTTCCCGTAAAATCTCTCTCTCTCTCTCTCTCTCTCTCTCTCTCTCTCTCTCTCTCTCTCTCTCTCTCTTAGAGCTGAAATATCATACTTTGTAATTACCACTCACAGCTGTGATATGCCATTATACATATGAACAATCTCAGAAAACTCCCATTGGTGACTATAATAATTTACAAAACCAGTGACCAAAGGCGGCAGTGCTGTGCTTCAAGGATTCAATTTACATTATATTGATGTTTACGACCGCAATATTGAATACATATCTCGGCGTCCGGTACACACGTGACAAATGACTTGATTAGCGGACACTCTATGTCGTCGAATTCGTATCTATTTTCTTACTTCCTCTTTTTATAATAACGGATAATTCTCTGGGTAAATGTATGTTCGATGACTAAAATAATTTCTGGTCGAGCACATTTTGCAGGCAAATGTCAGCTCAATAGAGGGAAAATCCTCCTAATGACAAATGATCTTCGGGTAAATGCACGTTCCCTGGGCCATATTTTCTTTCAGTAAGGTGGGAGGTAATCCACTCTATTCAATATTAGTGACAGCTTTCTCAAGATTTGGTCGGCTCTCAAATTGAAGAGAGACAGTCGTCGTATATCTCGTAGCATGTATGTATTATCATGCCTCGCTCCCTCGGTGACATTCCGTCCAATTTGAATAATAATGACACGTCATTTCGTGTTGCTCATTACCTTGAGTTTGTTATTATCGCCGGCCGAATCAAGCTTCTTGTGTGGCCTGTGGCCAGTCCCCGAGGATGAGTAGCTGTGACCCCTAGACTCCAAAACATTCCGATTCTACCGATAATATATTCATTCGGTAGTCTTCGGTGTTGAAGAGAATGAATAAATCAAGTAATTGTAATTGTCTTACGATATATTTCGCCCGTGTCTCGTAAATGTACTTTTGATAACTATAGATTTGACTCTCTCTCTCTCTCTCTCTCTCTCTCTCTCTCTCTCTCTCTGGTGGATATACGAGGTGCCTCACACTGAGGGACCTGGGGGAACCCAAACATAAAATAAGGCAATAAGGTATTGTAAGGCGCTCTCTCTCTCTCTCTCTCTCTCTCTCTCTCTCTCTCTCTCTCTCTCTCTCTCTCCTTTAGATAACTATATAACTATAGATAGATTTGACTCTCTCACTCTCTCTCTCTCTCTCTCTCTCTCTCTCTCTCTCTCTCTCTCTAACACATAGGACAGGTAAAAAGCAAATCAAAAGTGTTGCATGTGAACATATTTTTCAGGGCAGCCATTGTTTTGGACCACCCCGCTTGCACCCCTGTTTGCCTATCAATCACAGAGTGGCACTGGGGCCCCCATGCCACTTAGGGAGGGGAGGGACGGTAGGTGTCATGTGCAAATGGGAGGGAAACGAGGGCATTCCATTACCTAAGTGCCCTCTCGTTGAGAGAGAGAGAGCAAGTACAGGGTTATTTTTGTGGTCGTATATATTGTACATATATATAGATACATATTTTGCGTTATTGAAAAACAAGTCCTCAGGAAGCGATATGGAAAATACGCATTAAAATCCCGCTCGAAGTGGAAAAACATGTTCTCTGGACATATTTTTGCAAAAAATAGGTTGCCCCTGTAATTGCTCATATATGTATTTATATAATTCTGGAATTATATGTGAGTATATATACAATATATACATTTTGAGGAATGCTTCGTTTTAGTTTTAGACATTTAATCAGAAACTGGTATAATTTTTCTGCTTTACAAGATAGAGACGAGGTAAATTTCGTTATTTGCGAAAGCATGATATTTTTACTTCACGTGGAAAGGAGAATACCTTGCTGTCTTTTTATTATAACCAAATTTTTATCATCCTGCTTTTTTAACTTTCCTTTGAATAGCTAATGTGAGTAGCCGTTTCATAGTATGATGAATTTTATATTGTCCATATACAGAAAGTTCACAAAAAGCATGGCAATCTGCAAGTGAATTCAGATTTATTATCATTACATTACGTTTGGTACTTTCGTATTATTGGAAGAGAAAAGAGATGCACCGTATATGCATAACATGAGATCCCTATAAATACAATTTCTGACTTCAAAAGTGTGATTGAAGAACAGGATAATGCAGGACCAAGGAAGAACAGACCAGAGCATATATAGAGTATTTTGAAAAATAAGATTGTTCCCTTCAGTTATACGATCTTGAATTGTTTGAAATTATTATGTTAATTTTCTGGTAATTCTTAAGGAAAATTGCAACTTTTGAGGAGTTTCTTGCAATCATTAATTCATTGGATCCATCAACAAAATGAAGTTTATGAAAGTAGAAAAATTATATCTCTTGCTTTGACGATTTTATTAATACAGTCAACAAATACAAAATTTTCTTATTCAGAAAGCCTAGAGTTATCTTGTTATAGAGGCATTTTCATTCATTTTATTCTAAAAGACAGAAAGTCATCAGCCTTTGCTTTTGTGTATCCTGAAATATTACTTATTTGTAACCCTAAGTACGTAGAATGTGGATTACCAAAAGTGAAGAAATGACTGTACATCTGAGATCACCAAGAATATATGGCCTTGGTTGCATAAAAGATAAGTTCCCCAAAATTGGGGGGAAAAATTGCACTAATGTAAGGTAATTCTTTTTTTTTATTAATTCATGAACATAGCCAAGAAAGCATTTTATAAAGTGCAGTTAGAGAAAAAGATGTCAATAAATAACTTACTGTATATCTTTTCAGGAATGTCATTGAGACGCTATGGACCTTTTGAATAAAACTATAAGTTTTGTATAACATGATATTGAAAAAGTGATTATTAGAAAATCATTAAAGTAATTATAATTTGATATATAATCTCCCATGTTCAGAATTGATTTTTGCTGAGGACCAAACATCTAGAGACTTATCTGTAATAACCAAACAGCATAAAAAGCATTTCCAAAATAATTAACTAATAACGCCTTTGCTGTCCATAATATCAAAACAGGTCACATCACAGGATTAATTGGTTGAAAGTCGACACAGTAATCTAAGTTAATGACTTAACCAATGAGTATTTTTATATAAACAATATTTATTTCTTGTACTAATGATCAAAACCTAAAGTTAAGCTCTGTTCAGCTCTTCATATTATCCGCCCTTTTTATATCCGACTAATCTGATGTCCTCAAGAAGCTAACCTCATCGTTATACTTGTGTTTTATATAGTTACAATGCATGTATCTGCATTGATATTTTCCTTGACAGTATGACGATTTCAAAAACACGAATGTACCAACGACTATCAAGTGTGTGTGTGTGTGGGTGGTTGTATGTACCTAAGCTTTTTTCATGATATATCATCCTTTTGATGACGAAGTATATAAAGTTTATAAGTGTGTAAGGTCATGATTAGATGGTAAAATCGATTAATATAAGTTTATTGTTTCTTCAAACGTATATTAAAAGCCACTGAGATCAGTCATACATTATTATTTAACCCTAGATCTTACAGAAAATAATGAATGCACAGGAAACAAGGATGAATTCTAGTAAAGTTATATTTAACTTTTAAAGGTTTTAGCTTTAAAGGTTACTTATGAATGGTAGAGGCAAAGGATAGGGGCATTGCCCTAGACTGCCCCCCATATTATTATTATCATTATTATTATTATTATTATTATTATTATTATTATTATTGTTATTATTATTATTATTATTATTACTTGTTAAGCTACAACCTAGTTGGAAAAGCAGTATGCTAAACCCAAGGGGTCCAACAGCAAAAAATGGCCTGTGAGGGAAGAAAACAAGGAAATATATAAACTACAAGAGAAGTAATGAACAATTGAAATAAAATATTTTAAGAACAGTAACAACATTGAAGTAGATATATATATATATATATATATATGTATGTATATATATGTATATATATATATATATATATATACACACACACACATATAATCTAAAATCTTAAAAATCAAAGGGAAGAAAAATAAGATAGAATAGTATGCCCAAATGTATCCTCAAGCAAGAGAACTCAACCCCAAGAAAGTGGAAGATCATGGTACAGAGTCTATGGCACTACCCAAGACTTGAGAACAATGGCTTGGTTTTGGATTGTCCTTCTCCTAGAAGAGCTGCTAACCGTACCTAAAGAGTCTCTACTACACTTTCCAAGAGGAAAGTAGCCACTGAACAATTTCAGTGCAGTAGTTAACCTCCTGAGTTAAGAAGAATTGTTTGGTAATCTCAGTGTTGTTGAGGGTGTGAGGAAAGAGGAGAAAGTGGTAAGAATCGGCCAGACTTTTCGGTGTATGTGTAGGCAAAGGAAAAATGAGCCGTGACCAGAAAGAGGGGTTCAATGTAATACTGCCTGGCCAGTCAGATGACTCAATAACTCTAGTATCTCAACGGGTGCCCGGTGCCCTGGCCAACATACTACCTAAAGGCGTAGGAAAGATGTAGGGCTTTGATGAAGATCAAATGAAAGCAAATTGTGAGGGAAAACGGACTTACAAGGAATGCTAGAAATGAGTGGAGAAGCAGAATTACGTCAATAGAAACATATATGAAACAACAGTGAAGCCCTATATGCGGTACCCTGTAGGCAGTACTAAAGTTTTTTCTGTGTCCCTTGAGCATCGAACTGGCACCACTTCGCAGTATCTTACTACGTCTGTTCCCGTTTCTTTCCTTCCATTTTGCTGACCAACTTTTTATGAACTTTTTATTTACAGTCCCCCTCTGTTGGACCCTACTGATTGGCCATATGGCCCCAACTCCAGGTTTTGTCTTTGGTCGAAGGAAAATTGGCTAACAACCTTAAGCTAGAGTCAACTTGTGTTTTACAAAAAGTAATTTGAGATGATGAGAATGTGAGGATAAATAGGAATCTTGAGTAGCTTTAGATGTTAATATAAAACAAGTTGGGTCACTTAATGTTTCTTGAATTTTGGGAGGATTTGAGAATGCAGAATAAGGCTTACGATAGGAAAAGACAAGCAAAATCTTGCTGTTAGTTCCCTTTAATTATTGTAGCACAATGTGATTCAGGGGTCCTATTGTGCTAGAATATACATATGTAAGAGTGTGCAGAGGCAAAGAGGATCATGAATATTGCAAGGCCTTATCTGCACCCATTGCCTTTTTTATTCAAAGTATGGAATTGTGTCATTCAAATTTGTGGAAACATTCAGATGACGTCAGTTCTTACCCTCTCCAAGTAGTTTTACCCTTGCTTTTTTTTTATCATATGAGCATATGTATTGTCGTTTCTAAATGTTTTGCGAAATTTTTTTTATATCGTGTTAAAATTGTTCTCAAATTGATACATCTTTTTCAATTTCATTTTTGCTACTATTTTATCTCTGTGATTCTGCTGTAGCAACAGCCAAGTGTATAGACATGCTAATAAAATATTTTGTTTATTGTATGAGTTTGAATATTTATCCCTGCTATAGTTTCCACAGATATATTAAATAATTTATGTTATGTTGAGGACCTTTTTACTTCGTATTGGTAAGGGTTATATAATAAATCAATGTGTTTATTTCTCTCCACCATGTATTTTTATTTAAAAAGAAAAGACATGAAGATGTATGAATCTTAGACTTTCGCTCGGCGAGCGTCAGGTGCAAGTCATTACCGAAAATCGATCATTACTTGAGTTAACAAACATGAAAGAGTTTGGGGGTATTTTCCCCCCTTATAGTTTCGTCTAAACTACCTTCATGTCGTGTTAGCACGAAAGCATACTCATATATTATGCAATGAATAACAACACTGTCCCATCAATTACGAACAATCAAATGACTTCTTAACAAGCAAAAGCAACAAGCCTGTCTGAAAGGTAAGGTGAACAATGAGAGATTGGTGGCGCCTTATATACAGTACACACACCGAAAAATTTGGGATTTCTTTCTTAAGAGACGTTTTTAACATGTCTCAAACTCGTCCTTCTCTATATGCTCTCTCTTCTCCTACGTCCATAAACTTGTATCATTCTCTTTTCGATCATCTTTTATGCGAAACTTATTCACCGTCATATCTCTCTCTCTCTCTCTCTCTCTCTCTCTCTCTCTCTCTCTCTCTCTCTCTCTCTCTCTCTCTCTCTTGAAGAATTTGGTATTTCACGAAGACTTGAAAAGTTGTAGAATGATTACCTAGTGAGGGTGAAACAATTCGGTATTATTATGAATACATTTAATTTGTATGACTGTTGTGTATTTTTACATGTATCTATATAAGGCTAAAGTGTAATCTACATATACTATATAAATCCGGAAAATTATAGATAATCTGCATAAATCATTAATTAGAAATCTTAAGTGTATAAGTTGGCAAATGTAAACAATTATGGTGAAAGAATTGTGTCAGGGTAAGATATATCTTCAGTAAGTGGATTTCATTATATTGGATGTATCTTAAAATTTCACTTACTATACCCTTTCCAGAAATATCCACCCAGTCACTATTAGAAAAAATCCATGTTTTTATTCGGCGATCACTTTTCAAGATAAACATTGAATACCGACTTTGTAGTGCTTTTATGAAATACAGAAAGAGAATTTATAGTTCATATTTTTACATATGTTATATCCTTTAAAACAAGAAGAGGAAGATGCCTTTAGATGTTCCAAGTGTAATTGTGAATTGTATACTCTCTCTCTCTCTCTCTCTCTCTCTCTCTCTCTCTCTCTCTCTCTCTCTCTCTCTCTCTCTCTCTCTCTGCTGCTGCTGCTGCTGCTCAATCTGCATCCTCCTCGTAGTCCGGAGTTTAATTGAGTTGTTGCAAAAGTTTAGATGAAGTTATGAATTAAGTCTAGTGGAAGTAGGAGTCTCTCAAGCGAGTAGAGTCATGGTTTCCCCAAATGTACCCTGACGTTTCCCAGAGAGGGAGAGAGAGAGAGAGAGAGAGAGAGAGAGAGAGAGAGAGAGAGATGGGTAGCTACTAACGCGGGAAATAGAGAAAAGACTTAAATAGTCCGTTTCAGACAGACAAGAGGATTGGGGGTGTTCATAAAATGTTAGCGTAGGTGAGATGTCTAAATTCCAGAGGAGAATTGAAAGGGAAAGAAATGGCATTCATGTACATCATCATGGCCAATTACTCTTTAATGTTTTATAAAAGGGCTATTTTTTCCTTTTATATATCTCAAGAAGTTTACGCAGTTCCTGCAATTTTTTCCTAGCTGTTATGTCTTTAAGTGTGATTTGAGTCGTAATTGATGTTATTTATTTTTTAAAGCAATCGGTTTTGCTTCCACGTGAATTTCCCTCCCCTGCTGATAAAAAAGGAGACTTTGATGTGTACCTACTGTGCTAGAATATGTCCTTTGTTATTATAAGTAATTTGGCCAATTATATTTGAAGATGTACCAATTATTTTAGATAATTTATATTTACCATGGCTATTGTCGCTTTGTTTCGACCGTCTACCGTATTTATAAATTCTTTTTCACTATTGATGTGTTGCTTTTCAATTGCGATATTCACATATCGGAAGCAGGTAACATAATATTGCCAGTCTTCTTGAAAAAATTTATTTATTTCGCCTTTGCAAACAAATCTGTGTGATTTTTAAGCATTGTCTGTCAGCAAATTGTTCCCACCGTTGGTGAATTATAAAGCACTGACTTTTTTTACTGACATTTTAAGAAGCATTGCTTCTGCTTTCGAGTATAATGTAATATCGTACATCTTTTGGAAAACCTAAAAACATCTTATGTAAAACATATAGAATAATTTTTTGTAATTACTTTTACAGGTGAAAAGTGCATGAGGTTTTTTTTTTTTATTCAATGTGAGATCAATTAAAATTACTTTTACTTTTACAGCATCCGTTAGATTAGTATGAATTCACCGCTCGTGCAGTAACACACGTTAATTCCATGCCGATTTAGAGAACTGAGTGCGAATTACACCTAGAATTTCTTCTTTTATAACGGTAAAGTATTCTGTTCTAAGGCATACAGAATATGATATAGTTTTCGCTTGTGTAGGTTTTTTTTTTTTTTAATGGTTTTTCACGCCAAGAAATGTGAAACCATTATAACGGCATTGACAGAAACATAACATTGAGATCAGTGATCACCTATCGATTTATTTTCGAACAGGAAAATCTAGTTTTTTGTCATTTATTTCATATTGTTGCTAATTTTGTAATTTATACCTGATTTAAAGGTTATAGTTCTCCTTTTCATTGCCAAGTAATATTTTGACACCAATTGCCATTGATATTTATAACTACAGTAGAAAGTAAGCATAAATTGACGAAATTTACAGACAACTCATATACTGTATATGGTGGAATGGATCGTCTTGAATTTCTAGAATACTATTTAGACTTTCATTTAACTGAAGAACACTCAGTGAAAATAGTTTTTAGCTACAAGGAAATTAACGGTAACCTTTGGAAGAATATATAGTTGTTTTTTTTTTAAATCTATTTTGACATTCATGTAATGAAGATAAAAACTTAATGAAGCTTACTGTTAGCGGATATTGAATTATGTTAAAAGCACTCTTGTAATACTGAATAATTATGGAGTGAATTTTCAAGTTTTTAAGTTTTTCAAATACAAATTAGCAATAAGAAACATTGAAAATTGATGAAACGTTCTAGAATACAGGAAGTCTGAGATGTTAAAATGGCTTACGTTCAGGAATATGCTTTTACAAGAATATACTTATGGGTATGAATTCCAGTGAAGCATTATAGTTGATTGATTGCTTTTGAGTTATCTGGCATTATAAATGAATGTCATTTGACTAAAAGGTGTAAATAGTACACTGCATATATTGAAGCTTTAAAATAATTTTGATCGAGTGAGACAAATTAGTCATTTCAGGAATCTTAGAATTAGATATAGTATTTTGATTTGGAGAATAGAGAACATTATTGGAGGAGGCATGAGAATTTTTTTAAAACCACGCTAGAAGACTTATGAAAGTGAAGAAGTTGGAAATTACTTAACCTTATTTAAATTCAAAGCAGATGAATAAAAACGGCTGGCTTTATTTGGGATTTCTAATGTTGTATTAGATAATACTGAAGTATTAAATTACTTTACCTTGACAAAAGATTTCTGTTAACAATGAACAATTTTGAAAGCTGATGTCCATTGATTTTTTTTTTCTTTTACGTTTTGATATAGTTAAAAACCCTTAGTAGATATTAAAACCCTGAGTATCTACATGACGGTAAATGGGATCAATATCATCACCGCCGATTTTCAAATGAATCGCATCCAATTTTCCGAAGATTAAAGTGCAACATGTCATACCGATACTGATGATACATTTTCCCGATCGTGTTGATATTAAGCCTGGTGAGATTTATGACGTTTGACGGGAGGTTTCATTATCATTTTAAAGTCTTTCGTCTACCTGTCTGTCTCAGCCTGTCTAGCTGGCCATTCAAAGGGAAGAACCCATCCCTTGTCGGCCCAACCCCCTTCCGTCCATGCCAACCGGCCGTCCGCCCTTCCCTCGATCTCGTGGGATTTTGAAGGCTGTGTAATTCCGATGCTATCCTTCTGCCACGTTCTATCCTCATCGCGTCCCATTCATTGTAGTCGTTGTATATGGCTTATCGTGCGTCTCTTGGTGAAATATTTGTGGAGATTCATTTTTTGCTGTGTCCTAACATATATTTTTCCCTGCTGAAAGATTTCATGTTTATCTTTTAAGGATTTTTCTATTTAGTTTTTCGTTTTTATATAATAGTTTCCAACAGGAAAGTAAGTCCAATATCATCTTTCAAGGATTTTTTTTTTTATTATTAATAGTTCTAACAGGAAAGCAAGTCCAATTTAATCTTTTAAGGATATTTTAATTTTAAATTAATAGTTTCTAACAGGAAAGTAAGTCCAATTTAGTATTTATCTTTTTTTTTTTTACCCTACTAAGATGTATGTATTTTTCTTTGTCATTTTCCCTTTCCAACTCTTCTAAAGAAAAGATGATGCTGAGCAGGGACGAACCTGTGGAATGGCATACAAAATTAAGATTGACAAGGAGAGAATTGACGTGCGGCAATAAGGGTGAAACACGGCTTTTAATCCATTCGAAAAATGACCCTTACCGTCCTTGGAGGTGAGAGTTCGTCGTATCACGTATTAAAAACAGTGAGAGAACAACCGTGATGATGAGACGTCACTCGGTGGAGAAATTAAACGCTTTGTGTCTCCACTTTTCTTCAGGGGAAAAATTGCAAAATTGGATAATGCAAAAATTCATACACATGTCACTGTTGATTGAGATCACGTGACATTTAAATTACGCGAATCAGTGGTGGTTAACCCTTTGGTATGTTCTTTTTATTCCTTTTTATTGTTGATTCTTGGAAGGATCAAATGATGGTTTATGGTAAAAAGTTTTATTTTGTTTCAGAATAAATATATTTTTCATATGTATTTAGTTTTATTTAGTATTATAGCACACATGTATGTAGTTTTATAGCCATATTCTTACATTAAGGAAATACCTATGGCCCCGACTACCCAGAGCTTGTATAATGCCCGGGCTTGAAGAACGTAAAGCTAGGGATGGAAGTGGATTATGAAACATTAGACGCGCCTTAGGAAAGAAAGAAGGTTATAGAACCATGGCGTTTAAAGCAAGGTTGAAGAAAATTCCACAACTTGTCTTCACTGTTTATGTCTGAAGTATCATCCGTATTATTTTTTCGTGATATCTTTTCAAGGTTTGATATTATGATATTAGCGTCACTCCCAAAGTTTCCTATAAAAAAAAAACTACAATTCAAAGTTTATCATTTATATATAGTTCTCGGAAGGTGTTATTTATAACAACAATATTGCCATTATTATTATTATTATTATTATTATTATTATTATTATTATTATTATAATACTTCAAGTTAGATGGTTCATTTAGAAAACAGGCTTATACTATATATCTTATTGTAGAATAATAAAATTAGCAAGATATATTTTCATCGTAATAATGTTATGATCATAGGTAAAAAGTATAATTTATTAATGTACACACATATATATGTATATATATATATACATATATATATATGTATATATATATACATATACATATATATATATATATATATATATATATATATATACGCATACAGATATGACAATATTTTGAAATAGTATTTAAAAATTCTGAAAATTTACTTGAATCTGTCAAAAGAATTCAAGATAACTTTAGTATCCTGTTAATGAAAATCGGGTAATATTCAATATGTATTGATTGACTGACGTTGTCACTATAAGCAGGATTGGTTCACGTTGACGAGACAGTTGCCTGATCTCAAGTGGAATTAGTGATATTGATTGATGGAGTACGGCCATTATTGTCATCATGACAATAGAAAACGGGTTCTGAATACCTAGATAGAAAACTAATTTATTTTGCTGTTCTGTTTTGTTTAGATATTATTAGATATTTATAATTTTGTTCGTCGAATATTTCACGTACGGTAATTATTATTGCAACGAAAGTGTCAATCTCGTGTACGTTGAAGTTTTGGTTACATGATGGTAGAAACAAAGAAATTCTTTGTATCATTGTGTGTTTATTTATTTTTAGGATG
>NC_090738.1:25957119-25969619 GCF_036898095.1 Palaemon carinicauda | reverse complement strand
GCGTGCTTCTCCTATGCATATACAATGCATATTTATTATTAGGAGACAAATTTCAGTATAATTTTAAAGAACGAGAGAGGCGGTCAATACGACTGTCTCCCGTTTTCTTTTATCAAGACTTCGAATATCGAAAATTCCTAATTATAACAATATTTTTCTGCAGCTTCATACAATTTCAAGTTTTATCTTTTGTCAGTATTCAATCTTTTCATTCGCCTTGTGAATCTGGTAACTTGTTATCTAATGCCGGACCTCCCAACTATCTTGCATTTATATCATTGTAATTCTTTTTCTACTTTTGTTTTGAAAGCTCAAATTTTTATCACTTACGGGAATTAGACATTTTGTTGGAACTAGAAAAAGGGCTTCAATTTCACTTATAATTAATGGCTTCAACTACTGTTACATACTCTATGAAACGGGATGATTTGTCTTAATAAATAATGTTAATAAATAACCCTTTAATTATGGGATCACAACAAGAGACCACACATGGAGTCTTCCCTATGAAGAGAGGACATGTGGGTTAGGTTGGTTTCTTCATATCCTTGTCTTAGAAATTACCAAATTCTTTTGACTCCAGAATATTTGTATTCATGTGTGTGTGTCTGTATGTAAGTCTAATTAGTATATTCTTGTGGGTAGGTTGTTAGTAGGTAGTTTTGGGTCACTGTTGATTGGTGGGTAGGCATTGGAGAGGCGGGCTACTGTAATTAATGAAGGCGGGGTCATTAAAGTGGGTGGAGTCATTAACTGGGGTAAGAGTACTCATTATCCCTAAGCACCTCGTCACGACTCTCTCTCTCTCTCTCTCTCTCTCTCTCTCTCTCTCTCTCTCTCTCTCTCTCTCTCTCTCTCTCTCTCTCTCTCTCTCTCTCTCATGGAAGGAAGTTTTGTATTAATTTACTCTATTTAGTTTTAAGATTGAGGAATTTAATCGTATATGCTTTTGTCTTAACTTCCGTATTTTACCACCATAAACTTATTATTCTCGCAAATATTACCTTACTAGTAACTTGGTCATATTTATGTACCAGTACATGAAAATTGTCTTCACCAATATCAACAAGCTTGAAAGTTTGATATTTATGTTATTCTTATTTTTTTATTGCCAATGGTTCCCCTTGATCTTATGAATAAAATGTATCTATTATAGTTTAATGATATGTGTTATTTCTAGATGAAAAATCTTGCCTAGCCACAGGAAAACTTCTCGAAAATGAAAAGGATCTGCATCATAACAAGTTTTAAGAATATGGTTAACATCAAAGCTATCAACCTTTGCTTTATATATATATATATATATATATATATGTGTGTGTGTGTGTGTGTGTGTGTTTGTGTGTACACATCAATATTAAGCTATTTCACCGAAAGAGAAACCATTGTAGAAAAAACAAACAATTGTCACTTCCACTTTCTTTGACCGCTTTATATCCCTTTAAAGTACAGTATATATATATATATATATATGTATGTATGTATATATGCATACATACTGTATATATATGTATACATATACATACATATATATATATATATATATATATGTATGTATATATATATATATATATATGTAGATAAATAGGTAGATAGATAGATATATACTAATTGGTTGATTGCAAGCTTATCGTTTTTAATGAGCTTATTTTTAGAAGATTAGAGACTGAAAAATCCTGCCCCGTTATGTCATGAATTTATCACCAGCAATAAATATTAGAAAGTCCTCATTTTCTTTTCTTGTCACCCATAAGAGTGAAAGCGTGGTTTCCGTAGGCTTTAAAAGAGAGGGTCATCTATCAGCTGCATGAATATGCTAATGATCGCTTTTTAGAGGTTTTATTTACGATCATGGGTTATATGTTACAAATTCTCGGTGACTATGACCAGGTAATTTGCAGGAGCCATCTCTTGAGATGAAAGTGGATATGTTTTATTCTGAAGATATATAAAATTGCTACTAGTTTTAAACGAAATGTTTGTGAAGATGATAGAATGTTAGGTGTGAAATGTTGTTTAGCAATGTTACTAAGGGTGTCTAGTTAAGTTGAAGCCACGAAAGCAACGAAATGAATGACAATACGAATGGAGTTTGAATTAAAGCGTGAGGAATAAATAATCTTAGATGACGGTAAGGAGAGAGGAGAGGCTCTTCCAAGAATTAAATAGAAAGTCCTCAATTTAATATGACCACTAGATTGCATTGACTTTTGGCAGTAGTTTTAAAATATCTGATTAGTTTTTTCTGAAGAAATAACCTTTGCTGTTGTTTGGCCAAAGGCGAATGTGGTTTACGTTTTGTCAAATCTTTCGTTTATTGTCTATGCATCAATACATCTATCTACAAAGTCTTATAAAAGGAAGTGTATTCTTTGTAGTACCATTGTAAGTATCCAAAATATATACATCCACTGATCTCGTAAAGAATTATAATGAGTCTACCATACGTTGGTTTTTCTATATTTGGTCACACTGATGTTAAAAAAAAGGGAGATAGATGAGATAGGGCGATAAATCTGAGGAGAGATAAACATAATATGGATATAAATCCTGTGCGGTAGTACGCATGCAATTACCCAGACGCGAAACAAACTTTATTGGACAGACCCTCCTGCCCCTCCTAATGATCCATCCCACACCGCTGCCGTGTTGGCAATCGGCGATGATTGTTACTTTGCCTGTTTATTTATGTAGTTGTTTATAAGCAGTGTGATACAGCGTAATTCATAAATCTTTTTTTAATAATTTTTTTTTTATCTCTTATGTTCTATTTATGCATTTACACACCTTTTATTTTTTTTTCTATCTGCCATTTCTTACGCTGATGCTTGCTAGCCCTTTTTATCTGATTTGATAGGTGATTTATCCTTACTTTTTTATTGTTTCTTTCCTATTTTCGTGTTAATCTTTGCTGTGTTATTATAACATATGAATTTATGGTTTGCTTTAGCATTATATTTAGATCCTTATCTCTTCTGAGTTTTTTCATTACTTTATTTATTATTCTGACGTCATGAAGTATTTTTCCCTTAAGTTTTTTATTTTTCCTTTGAGCTTGTTTTGATTTTCCTTGCATAAATATCTGTTAACTACTTTTTGTATTATTTTTATTGTATCATTTATGATAGTTATTTTTTCATTTATCTTTTCCACTTTTTCATTGGGGGTTGTATATTTTTGGTTCCTCTCTTTGTTCCCTCTCTTTGTTCCCACAATTTTCCTTTCTCCGTCCTTGGGTCTCTCATTTCTTTCTGCTTTACTGTATCCGTCCTTGGAGCTTTCACTTCACCTCTCTCCTGAAAAGACATAATCTTATTGAAGGTCTTTTATATTGAACATAATACTATTCCTGGAGGTATTAGAAAGATTAAAATTTATTGGGGGTTGCAAAAACATAAGTAATGACAAAGGGATTATATTATTGTTATTATTATTTTTTATTATTATTATTACTAAGCTACAACCCTAGTTGGAAAAGCAGGATGCTATAAGCCCAGAGGCTCCATTAGGGAAAATAGCCGAGTGAGGAAAGGAAACAAGGAAAAAGAAAAAATATTCCAAGGACAGTAACAACATTAAAATAAATATTTCCTATATAAACTATGAAAACTTTAACAAAACAAGTGGAAGAGAAATTAGGTAGGTTAGTGTGCCAGAGTGTACTCTCAAGCAAGAGAACTCTAACCCAAGACAGTGGAAGACCATGGTACAGAGACTAGGTCACTTCTCCTAGAAGAGCTACTAATTGGGAGAAGTGACATTAGGGAATTGCCAGCAGTGAGAGAAATTTTATTAGAAATCATAATAAGTGATATACTATAAAGGAATTGTCGTAATTACTACACTCTGGAATTCTTTATTGATGAATTTGTGTGTGTATATATATATATATATATATATATATATATATACACACACAGTATACATATATGTATGTATGTATATATACATACATAAATACATACATACATATATACATACATACATATATATATATATATATATATATATCATTAAAGAGTCATCAAGAGTATTGGAAGCATTTCAAGAAACTGTCAAGCTATAAAAATATCACAAGGGATTGCTGTAAAATTAAGAGATAATTTCACCTTAAGTAAATATTGATAAACAACGTTGAATTAATAACCGCCTTCCAGTCACCGAAAGTAATCACGTTCCTTCCCCCAAAAGAAAAATGCTTTAGAAGTGAAGGACACAAACTATAATTAACTTCATTCTTCTGCCCCCGTGTCTCTCTTGTTAATGGCTTCTACACCCATTTTAATCTCTCTCTCTCTCTCTCTCTCTCTCTCTCTCTCTCTCTCTCTCTCTCTCTCTCTCTCTCTCTCTCTATCTAAATTTCCTGTTGAATATCTAGGCGTCAGAATCCCATTACATTTTCTATACATGATACGGGTTAACGCCTAATTGAGTTCGACCACTGGTGAAATCGCGCAAGATAACTTTGGCAGTTGGAGATCCTAAGGCTCTACTCCGTCGGACTTCGTATTCTTTTGTTTGTTTACTTTTAAAAGTTTTGTTTATTTCTTTGTTTTTAACGGTTTCTTTTATTATCCGGTATTGTGTTAAAAGTTTTGTCTCGCTAATGTTTGTTTAATTTCATTTATCGTTCTAGTTCCTATGGAGAATCCTTAGTTTGATGGATATATATATATATATATATATATATATATATACTATATATATATATATATATATATATATATATATACTATATATATATATATATATATATATATATATATAATATAATATAGAAGATTTGAGAACAAAGCCCTCAGAAGAATATTGGGAGTTGAATGGCTTGACGGAATTAGAAATGAAACACTAAGTGAGATTACTCGAGTGCCAAGTGTAGATGAGATCATGGTGAGGGTTAGATGGAGATGGTTTTCGCATGCTCTTCGCACTCCCCAAGAGAGATTAGTTCACCAAACGTTAAACTGGGCTCCACAAGGCACTAGAAGATTCGAAAGACCTAGGTCTACATGGCTGAGAAATATGAGGCGTGAAGTAGGAGATAGAGACGACTAGCGAAATCTAACGGAGGCCTTTTGCGTCAATAGGCGTAGGAGGAGATGATGATGATGATGATGATGATGATGATATATATATATATATATATATATATATATATATATATGCACAGATTATTTTCAAATTGATACACTCACACACAGGCAGATGCATAGACTATTGTAGTGCAAATAGATAGATAGAAGGATTTTTATTCTCCCTGAATTTGAATTTCTTCCCATTTGATGTCCCAGTTCTTACGAATCCGATCAAACCTATCATTACCATTGTCGGTAATACCTTGTTCATTTATAAAGAAGGAAAAAAAACGATCGCAAGAACTTCCTTGGGAGAATGACATTTTTCCAACGCGTGTATCTCTATTGCCGGTGCAGTCAGACCACCTTAACTTGTTTGCCCGATAGTTTTCATTTCTTTTGAATTTGATGTTAAATGCAGGCGTGATGGTGCACTTTTGAAGGGTGGAGAAGATGTTGGAAAAAGGTTTTGATTTTATTTCTAGTAATGATGGCGAGACTTTTAGTGAAGATTACATACGTTGATGTCTAGTTCTGCCTCGGTGTTTTCTTCATTTTCATTTATTAACGGCGTTTATTCAGTTTTTTTTTTTAATAAGAATTTTTGTTTGTTCTTAATTTTTTAAAAACATTAATATGTTCATTTACTAGATATTATATTTCACTCCAAGTATCAGAAACTTTTATAGATAAAACAGTATCATATCTGTATGTTTCCTCTGGCCTTCTTTTCGGAAAGGTATACTTGGTAATTTCATTGCGTGAGCCTTGATAAAAGTTCACATAAAATACTGTTGGAAAGTACACGAAGAATAAGGAGTTTCTAAGGGATCTGGATAATTGGAATTTACACGCGAATGCTTATTCCCACGAAGCTAATGTTAGGTGTCGATTTTTTTTTCTCTCCAAATTTTTGAAGGCCCCATATACTCTTGTTTAAAATTCTTCCCTGGGGTTGTAGGATGGTTTTGATAGTTGTGGTTGTATTAGGATCGTTATTTCAGTAATCAGGTTTCCAGACTTTATATCTGGTTAAACTCCGTTTGACTTTACAGTTGTTGTACGGGTTGTAATGTGATCTTAGGTGAGTAGCTGCATTGAAAGCACTGAATGTAGGTGATCAAAATGAAGATTTGTTTCCCGGTTTCGTTGCTGTATTGTCTTTACTTAACTTTCGTACCCTGTAAGTTTTCAAGCTTTTAAAGTATTCCATCATTAGTTCATTGAAAATTAACCAATCTTTTGCTCCTAAGATTTATTCAATTTACAGCTGAGCTTTGAAATTCGCTTCCAGATTCTGGATTTTCATCTTGTCAAGCTTGGTCTGGATGTACAGTAGTTAATGCAACGTTTTTCTTTTTCAGCTATACTTGAAGGTGATAAGTCTAGTACAAAATAAGTAGGTTGTTAGCCTGCCAGTTCAAATTATCTCATAAAAGCAGCTGCGTACGGGTCATGATTTACTCGAGTGTGTGATGATGGCCTGTCTGAATTGTTCCAGGGTAATAGAAGATCTCTCCCTCGTATTGATTAAAGTTAGATAAGGATTCAATAATCAGGTATAGTTTGAACATTACCATACAAAATAACAAATTCAATTATTGGATATTTGGCATCGTATCATTACTTGGTTTAAGATAATTTAGGAATATATTAATATGAATAGATTATAGTAATTTGGTTACAATGATAATGAAATTGCAGATCTTAGATGTTAATGGGTATGCATCACTATAGTGTATTTTGCTTCTTTCTATTATTTATGTATCTGAATTTTCTGGCTCCTTGGTTATTAATAAGAAATATTGATGCTTTTGATAGATAATGACATAATTGTACGAGGAGCCCTTGAAGTATCTGAGCTATGCCAGGTAGAATTACCCGTTGTTTATGACTGTATACGTGATATTAGAGAATGTCGCTGTCAGCAACGTTAGTTTATGTCCCTTAGTATGACAGCAACTGATGTAGCCCAATTCATTATCTTGCATACTATGACAGGAAGGTACCGTATATAATAACCCAATACTAATATGATACGAACAGCTGCTAAAATCCATCAATGTTTTTGATATTGGACGTTGCAAGTATAAGAAAGGCAGGAGAAATTTTTGAACCAATGTTATCACTCAGGGTTCCGCACCATGTCCCTAGAACTCTGGTTTACATCTGTATATGCCCTTACGGGATAGAAATGGCATGGAGCCCATGTCTGGCCGACATTACCAGGAAGTCTATATGAGAAAAAGTGGTCATTTACGATCGTAAAATTTTCCAAATTGCTATTATTACTTTACAGATTTTTCTTACCATTAAAGCAGAAAAATATATTTGCAATCTATTTTTGCGAAATATTTATGACATTTAGTTAATATAATAGTTGTATAAAAATTCATTTAAATAAATGACATAAGACATTGTCGTCACTTCTCCATCAACATTTCCAAAGAACAAGTCTCTAAATAACCAGAAGTAAACAAAATTTCCTCGGAGTCACAAAACACACCAATTTCTTCGCCCGAATGAAGGACTCCGTTGGAAAATCATTGTTTTATAAAAGGCCCGGTCGCGTCTCTTCATTCCTTTTGAAGTGGGGTTTAATGGGGGTTGCGACCCCCTAGGGTAATCCGTTATCGCTTTGTAAACATTTAAGTGGGGCTTACCCTTCTTTAGTGCAGCTCATTAAGTCATCCGGTAAATGTAAACTCATATCGATCCTCTCAACCAGAAGAAAGTTTTTTCCCTTGTTTTTTTTCTTTATCCTTTGAGGGTCGCAAATACACTTTTGTTGTTTTCTTTCTCCTCAGAGCGTCGCAAATAATCTTCTGTATGGTTCGGCGAACTTGGGATGTTAAAAGGATTCGTAAATGCTATATTTGTAGTTTTTATTTTTTTCTTATTTTGTTATTCAAATCGATTATATATATTCACCACTATTCAATATTATCATCATTATGCTTATTGTTATTATTGCTGTCGTTTCGGTTCAGAAACATCCGCTCTCTTACGATTCTTTAGAATAAAGCGAATCATTCGGAAATTGTATCTGTGGAATTCTCTGTGTTGAAATGATTCGGTCAATCATCCCTCGATCAGTATCATTATCGAAAACGATCAAGTGAACTCGTGGATTCTTCAAAATATCCTTACATATTTTACTTCTGTAAGTTATTTTTCATAGTTACTTATTTTTATTTGATTTTATATAGATTTCTTCAGTTAGGGTTTTCTAAGTAAAATGTATTTCAGTGAAATCCTATTAAAAGTTTATGTATACTAACGTTTATTTCTGCAAAGGCGTATAGGTACAGACGGTACTATCTATATATATATATATATATATATATATATATATATATATATATATATACAGTATATATATACAGTATATATATACAGTATATATATTATATATATATATATATATGTATATTGAAAATGAAATCTCTCTCTCTCTCTCTCTCTCTCTCTCTCTCTCTCTCTCAGAGAGGAAGCGACCTATTGCCAAATTGCAAGTCACTGTGGGAACTGAATTCGTCAGAAAGGAGCTTTATGGATCTCGCACATAACAATTGCCTCACTTAATTTGCGTCATTTTTATTAATGTACGGCTGGGTATTTTAGAGAGAATTTTGTGAAGACCAGGTATGGCACTTAAAGCTCAATTTTCCACCATTTCGTATTGAGAAACGACCTCTACGCCGTTGAAAGTCTCCATCAGGAACCGGGGTCCTCCTTGCCTGCTCCCTTATGAAATTTTCCCTCGTCTGGGCAAGAATTATTGAAGGGAGATTACCACGTATATTTTTTCTGTTCCTCACGGGGGTAATAGAGGAAGTCTTTTATGCATGTGTTATCTGGAGCCAAATAAAAACCAAAGAATGATTTGCTGCTGTAAACCAATATTTGTGGAGGGGCAAACCGCAATGATCACTAGGATATATTGGGGGAAATAATGAGCAGACTAAAATGAAGGTTTCTGGGGTCATCGTTGGCGAACTCGTGTTTGAAGAAGTGAGCAAACAAATAAGAATGTAGCTCCCCCCCCCCTTCTCCGTTTTCTATATTTTCAATGTCTGTAATTCTTTTGCTTGGATGTTTTGAGGGTGACTTTCCCTCTCTATGCATATTATTATTGCTTATTACATGTTTTGTTTACATTTTCTCTGTTTGCTTGTGTTTATTTTTTCCTTTATACTCAATTTTATGAGTTTTTACGCAATTGTTTTGCTAATCAGGATATATCTTTTAGTATATTATTCTATTTGAATTAATTTTCTCACAAGAAAGCAGACCTTATTACCTGGCTTCAGAGTCACCGAATCCCTGCCCCAGACGGTGCCACAAGACCTGAGCTGTTGCTCATATGTCAACAGAACAGGCCAAAGCCACAGTACATCGTGGACAACATAATTCGAGAATGGGGCCACGAGGTGGTGCATCTGCCACCTGCCCACCCAGAGCTCAATGCCATTGAGCAAGTATGGACATGTATGAAACGTCATGTGCGTTCATCTTTACAGCGATTCACCCTGGCAGACTTGCAGGCAAGACTGGAGGAAGCCAAGCTTTTGGCTACTGAAAGTGTTTGGGGGTCTGCAGTGAAACGATCTCGAGCCTTTGAGGATGGGTATTGGTCAATGGACAACATTCAAGAGCCTGTTGGACCTATCATTATAAACTTAGACAACGATGACGAGGATATACTGTACAGTAGAAGACCTATACCTGGATGATGATGATGATGAAAATGAATAAAAATTATTTTGGTTGTGTTCTCTTTCTTTTTTTTTTCCCTTTACTCATGTAGAAATATTGATTTCTGTATTTGTAATGAAACTTCTTTACTTATGGTCTGCTCAATGAGCAAGACTCAGATTCGAACACGTTATGTCTTAATCTTAAACAAACAACAACATATGCTTTTACATAGTTTTATATTTTAATCTTTGTATAAGTTTATTTCACATTTCAGTTTTAATGCAGTTCAGCAGAATAATTGGATTAATGGAGTATAAAATTTATGTTATAGCCCAAGTGCTTAGTCTATGAATTATAAGTATCATATTAACTACAATGTAGTTATGCTTAAAGGAAAGATATATATATATATATATATATATATATATATATACATATATATATGTACATATATATATATGTAAAGAGAGAGAGAGAGAGAGAGAGAGAGAGAGAGAGAGAGAGAGAGAGAGAGAGAGAGAGAGAAGTGTATAGGGTAGCTGTTTGTGTGTCTTCATTCATGAAGTGGCTATACGATTGGAGTGTCTAGTAACTACTTCATACTACAGTAGAGTATCAATAATGAATGACGTCTACATAGTCTCTCTTTGGGTACGTCTTAATTTAGCTAAGTTACCCTTTCAATTTCTTAGATTTACTCTGGTAAGTGCCTTTATTATTCACATTAGACATTATTGCATATTTTTGCCAATTAGGCTGTGGCTTCAAATACCTATTTCCAACATGTGACCCATATACGATGTTTTGGCAGGATTTTATCAGCGAAAATCAATTGGACACGGCCAAGAAATGCATAGTAATTCGATATTCTTGTTAGCAAATTAGCAAAGAAGAATAAGATAACCTTTTGACTAAATTTACTCTTCAGTCAGTCGTCCGTTTATGTCTTTAAACAAAATTAACCGGGTATCGCGTTGCCCCGAACATCTCGGATATTATCCTAAACGCCTCTAATATCATCCCGGACACCTGCAATATTATCCCAGACACCTCTAATATTATCTTAAAGGTCATGATTTTGCATCGCTAACCACTGGCCAAGTACCTCGGGATTTGAGTGTCTTCTAGGGGATACCCTGTCGATCTCCTTGCACCGTGTTTAACGGGGATTTTTACCATCTGTATTTTTCAGCAGCGATATCCGCGTGCCGTTGCACACCTGCAATCATGAAGGGCTGCAGTGCGAAGCTATGTCTTCACGGTTATTCCTATCATATGTCGGGACCCATGTCTGCTGTTCTTATTTTTCGTTTGGGTCTCTCTCTCTCTCTCTCTCTCTCTCTCTCTCTCTCTCTCTCTCTCTCTCTCTCTCTCTCTCTCTCTCTCTCTATATATATATATATATATATATATATATATGTATATATATATATATATATATATATATATATATATGTATATGTATATATATATATATATATATATGGACGTATTGTGTGTGCAGGTGTATGTATATATGAAGCGTGTAGTTTCACTTTCCCATGTGTTCAAATGCTTTCCTCGTATGACATGGTTACATGAAATAGCACAGAAACAAAGACAGGAACACTTGTCTGTATACTGAGTCATTGACAGCCGTGTTGTAGAGGATCACCGAGATATTGTATTGTATACAAGGCAGTGTAACTCTGATGAAAAGAGTTTTATAGAATGTTTGAAAGAAATGCGTACAGCTAGTAATGGAAAAATTGGAAAAATATTGAAGGACCTAAGTACCAGTTGTCACCAGTCATTCATCGTTTACTTTCCAAGTTGAGAGGTTTAGAATTCTGTTTGACGCTGCTCAGAGTTGTTAGATGTACCCAAGTGCAGAGGGATATATAGGGATTGATGTTGGAAAACTATATATATATATATATATATATATATATATATATATATAATATCCCCATCCTTAGTGGGGATACCTTAACGTGGTGAAAAGGCTAGTGTATCTCCATAATCAGCAAAGCTGTACTAGTTAGGGCCACCCATACTAGGTTGGTTTTGGGAGCTATCAGACCAGTCTCCCACCTTTATCAATCCGCAGTGGCCTGCGTGGTGATGATAATGTCCAAACCCTAGGCATCACTAAGGACATGCCGGAGGCCTTTGTCCTGCAGTGGACTACTGTAGAAATGGCTGTGTTAATTGTTTGTTGTATATATATATATATATATATATATATATATATATATATATATATAATATGTGTGCATGTGTGTATGAGTAATTGACTTAGACCGGTTTAGTTAGATAGTATATTTCCAGTAGTAATTCAAATATATTTTTATACTTTTCGTTGTGATTTAAAATAGAAAATTCTGTGAGGTACAGCTATGACTTTGTAGTAGCGGTATGTATGTTTATAATAAAAAAAGATATGATAAAGGTAAACGTAAATATTCATTAATTGACTTTTATGATAAGTATGATGAATTATGAAGTGGAAAGAACACTAATGTATGAATATTTTCTAAATTGCGTTGCTACACCATCCTTCCATGCCTACAGGTAAACGTTTGTAACAGGGAATTAGATTCATAAAAATTCAGTACTTAACGTGCGCATACATATTTTAAATGCAAGGGGTGGTGCAAAAAAACCTGGAAATGTAGATAATTAGATTAGATTTATTACCTTTGTGTCTCATTCGCCCGCTCTTTAAATAAAAGGGAACACGAA
>NC_090738.1:25937119-25952119 GCF_036898095.1 Palaemon carinicauda | reverse complement strand
TATACAATCTGTAAATATATGTACACATAGATATAAACACAGATACACACACACACACACACACATATATATATATATATATATATATATATATATATATATATATATATATATCTATATATATATATATATATATATATATATATATACACATACATACACTTATGTATACAAACATATATGTGTGCGTATATATAATATATCTATGATATACATATAAACATATATGTTGTATGTATATATATATATATATATATATATATATATATATATATATATTTATATATATATAATCATACATATAATATAAATTATATACTGTATGTGTGTGTGACATAAGTATGCATGCATATATTTCACTTAAGCGCTTATAAAACGAAAAGGTAGCCTATGTCTCAAGGATATACAGTATTTATTAACGAATGAGAACTCTAGTCAGGATATTCAACGGATGATGATTAAAGCCTCCGCACACATGCAGATGCAAACAATATAGCCAAACATACATAAATACATTTATTTTTATATGAACTTTATCAAGGATACCCAAGATTAATCCTGATCTTCTCTAATGGTACTGATTTGACGTGAAACTAATCAATCCAGGTGGTTTATTGGGTACTCAGCTGAGCACCGTTACAATATACAAAATCGATTAATGCTAGAATATGTCTGGATATAAATATATATATATAATATATATATATATATATATATATATATATATTTACTGTATGCATATTTACTTATTTCTGGTTACGCTTAGTGTCATTGACAGATATACAACTATTTAAATCTCTCGACGTCCGTCGTGTAAGGGGAGAGGAAGTAGTCATACCCTGGTGAGAGGGGATACACGGGAGGAAAGAGGTAGGGGTTGGGATGGGTTAAATCGTTTTGTGTACGCGTTTGCTTGTGACATATCTATGTAAATATTTGATCGTCAATTTGACGTGTCGCGTACACTAGTGATGAATAGTAATGTAGGGGAACCCTCTCTCATCACTTGGAGAACATTCCTCTTTCCTGAAATACCTAGAAAGGCTGGTTAGATTTTTGTGAAGTATAATTGTCGAGTTTCATAGCTCTAGACTGAAACTTTTTAAGGAAAATAAAATTAAGTTTAGTAGATAAGAAAAAGATAAATAAGAATAAGAGGGAAGAAAAGAAAATTGAGAAACAAAGTAATAAAGAATAGGAGAGAAATACAAGTGAAAATATCACTGATAGCCTGAGAAAGAACTGTAAAAAGAGAATGATAGACTGTAAAGTTAGCCGATGTGAAGTAGAAGGCCCCTTCCAGAAAGGCAGGTGCAGACTGTAGCATCTGAAGCAGAGAGAGAGAGAGAGAGAGAGAGAGAGAGAGACTTTGATTACAGACCCATCAGTGTCACATCGGATGGTTATCAAGTCTCAGTTATAGAAAAGAATAGTAGAACGATTAGGTCTCAAGCTTGAGAAACAAGATTAAACCTTTGTAAGGGGACCTTGGCCGTTTAACATTCATGGTTAGTTTTAGGAATATAATCGACAATTTATAGCATCCATATATATATATATATATATATATATATATATATATATATATATATATATATATATATATATAAAAGGTGTATATAGTTTTTATGCAAATTATTATTATTATTATTATTATTATCATTATTATTATTATATTCGGTTGCACCACATATTTTTCTTTACATGTTTTTCCATCGTGCTCACAGTCGTTATAGATTCATGTTTTTCTTCTAGTTGTAACCTTGAATATGTGTGAAAATTAATGAAATGAGTTGGATGAAAATACTTATCTGATGACCTTCCTCGCTCACAGATGATTAACTTCCTGTGGTAATTAATAAATATTTAACGATTTTCTACGCATATAATGAATAAGTCTTGTGATACCCCTGGAAAGTTTATCACCTGGAGGAAGTCTACCAATGAAAAATTTCCTTAATCATATGTTCATCCGTTCTCGAGTTGTTTTTGTTGAAGCACAGACACCGATAAAAGTATACATGTATTCGGAGGGACGTAATTGAAGGAGGTATATGCTGTATCTCTTGATTCTTATAAAGTAATAAGTTCTTGGACCATTGTGATTGAGTTTTGTCTATTTGTTGTCATCCTCTGCCGAAAGGGTTTTATTTCGAGAAGTTAAATTGCCAACAAGTAAATAATTAAGGCTCCGGCACTATTGATTCTGTTAACATTTGTAGTAATGATAGCGATAATAAGTACTTTACAGTCATTTGTTCAATTTAAATTCATTTCCTGTGGAGCGTCCTTTGCGGAGATATATTTGATCTTTCTCTCTCTATACCAATAAACACTATTTTTCTTCCTTAATAATTTATTCTTGAACTGTTTAACGTTTTATGTGTCCTTTGTTCTATTAGGAGCTGTATGGAGCATTTTTTTTTTCATTTTGTTTTCAATTTGATTTCCACCTAGTTTTTTTTTTCTTCTTCTTCTTTTTTACCTTGTGTATTATTCTGGTAAAAATAATAAGAAAAGTTGAATTTCATTATTTTAGTTGATATTATCACTTTTCTAGTTGTTACTCCCTCTTTTTATGTAAAACAGTTTCACTGCATGAAAGTAAAGATACCCCTATTATTAGTGCCTAAGAGACAACATTTTTGCTCTATATTTCCCCTTGCTTTCTGGGTTTCTGTCTGTTCGTTCGTTCACTCGTGTGTGTGACACTTGATGTGATGGTTATTCATAATGTATTGATGTTCTTAAGGGTAAATTATCTATCCATCTATCTATCCATGTCTCAATTTTGAAAGGATTTCACTAAAAAATGGCACAAAAATAAGATATCATACGCAGATTTACATGATGGGAAATAGCCTGTTTCTTTGTTTGTCTGCCTGTCTGTTAGGATGTCGGAATGAAATTTAGTGTAATGGTACTTCGACCAAAATACATAGAAGTGCTTGAAGGAAGATTTTCCATTTGCTCTCTGTCAGTGCAGGCGTCAAATCACACTTACATTGTTCTTGCAACTCCACCTGCACAGTAGAAATAAATTCGTTTCAACTCTGTGCAAAGTTAGACTTAAGTGTATAGATGTGTATTAAGGGAGATAGTCTGCCTTTCTGTAATGAGATTTTTACATGCATACTTTGCTCAAAATGTCCTATCAAGTAATATCAAGGCTAGTGGCTTTACGATTTTGGCCATGATGATCTTGTGAAGAGTAGTCATAGGTGGGGCATTCGTATTTCTATAAACTTAACAGGTCTTCAAATTGCCGTTGATTATAATTCAGCCAATGTTGTCTGTAAAATTTTATCTATGTCGAGGAGATTGTATTGCCTTAGCATTATTCTAAGGGTTATGATTGAACAATCGAATTTACCCTCTTGTCTCACAAAGTACTGCTTTGATCAGCACTGGAATGGGTAACTTTAAACCCAAGAGGGTATTTTTCTCTCAAATGACCATCAATGAATCCCAAAGGCCTTTACCATAAAGTTCCTTGAGTCACGCCTTTGGATTCAAGTATAAATGGCATTGGACCAAATGAAGTCGAGAGACGTACAACTGTTACCGTATGAATCTTGGCATGAAATACATTTTTATATATAATACATCCATCAGTACTTTATATTGGTCTCCGTATTGTATATAAAGAAAAAAGATTACGCTTTGTGTTAATAAACTTTGCCTTATTTGCAGTGGTCATAATGTGTAGAGAAGAGATCAATTAAACTTAGCTGTCCTTTGAATATATCGAAGGCTTTCGTGATGGCTAATCATTGTGGTCAAAACGGAATGTTAGATGTCGATTGGGTTCCAGTTATTGTGTTAGAAGGAAAGAGGTTTCTTTAGTGAAAAGATTTAAACGCATAAATATTCTCTCACTCTCTCTCTCTCTCTCTCTCTCTCTCTCTCTCTCTCTCTCATATATATATATATATATATATATACATATATATACACACATATATATATATATAAATATATATATATATAAATATATATATATATATGTATATATATATATATATATATACATAATGTGTGTGTGTGCACACAACAAACAACAACAAATACCACCGTTTCTAGTTCGCTGTAGGACAAGGGCCACAGAAATGTCCTTATTCCTGTCTGGGGTTTGGCCATTTTCCATCACCTCTAGTCACTGCGGATTGGTGATGGTGGAAGACTTTTGTCTGATCGCTTATAGAAACCAACCTAGTATGGGTGACCCTGACTAGTACAGCTTTGCTGATCATGGCGATATACAAACCCTTTTACCAGTTAAGGTATCCCCACTGAGAAAGGGAATATATATATATATATATATATATGTCTGTTTAAAGTTCTTATTACAAGGAAGCATTAACTTGAAATTTTAAATAAACACAACATTTTTGGAGATATGTTTATGTGACATATTTCTTCCTTGGAAAATGTATCCTTCATTATCAGTAGTTTATACCAAGTTTTCAGTCCTTTTAGAAGTTTATTATAGTTTAGTAATATCTTGGTTATTGGTGATTCATAATTTGGAACTAAACCGAATCAAAGGCTTGTTCTCATGTTAAATTTAAATCTCTCTCTCTCTCTCTCTCTCTCTCTCTCTCTCTCTCTCTCTCTCTCTGTGTGTGTGAGAGAGAGCGAGTGTGTCAGGCGTAAAAGCAATAAACCAATTTGCAACACAAAGAGGGAACATTAGGATTCAATTCTCCTCACTTTCCTGTCTCTTCTTTTATTCATGCTATTTTCCCTCTCCTTTGAGAGTTCGTGGAGAAACTATTATTAGTTACTTTGAATCTTTCATGATGTAAGGCCAGAGGTTAATATAAACATAAACAAAGATTCATCCTCCTCCTCCTCCTCCCCCCAAGGCTTCTTATTTTCTTATTTTGGTTTAAAGATCATAAAGTTGCGAGAAAGCCGTCTGCAGCTGAAACCAGAAGTCACTCTCCCTTTTCAGGATTGAAATATTGTTTCTTTCCATAATGACTTTTGTTAGGCTTGAGAGTTTCTTTGTTCTCTGGTTTGAGCTCAGTCGTTTTGTAGAGTTCTTTGTGTGCTGTTTTTGTTTACAAAATAAATATATTTTTTATATAACTTGGTAATGTGAATATAATTTACATTGGAAGTTTTGTTGGTTTTCCGATCAGCAAAACAAATCAGTAGTTAAATGCAGTAGTGAAGTATGCACACGTAGCTGTGAAATGTTATTTCGTATAAATTACTTAGGTTTTTCCAACTTAGTATATACAGTATTCATGTTCAGTGTTATTGATATGTCAAAGAGACCTTTTTTTTTCTGCAGTACCGTAAGTAACATAACTTGAATTCAATGAATTAAAAATGGCCAACGAAGTTTGAATTAATTTTTGAAAAGGATTTTATGTGAATATGGATATATTTTTGAATAAAATCAGTAGATATATAAATGATTAGACAGAACTGTGATGTTTTTTTTTAACGGATGAAGTCATGCTAATAACTATATTCCCATTGGTTTTAAAAGGAAAAAAATATCAATAAAATTCATCGGAAATAGTGATTTTTTTCCAAGAATTTGTTAAGGACAAAATTTTGTTAAAACTTTGAAGGAAATCGGGATTTTGGATGAATTTGAGGAAGTCATTGATTTTGAATAATGGAATGGACTTTAGGTAAATTCTAAGACGGAAATAAGTGTTTCTAAACAAATTCCTTGAAAAGATATTTTATAATTTAAGGAAAACTGGGCTTTGAATCAAATTTGACAAGGAAAATTTTTCATAACTTTCACAAAGTAAACTTGGAATTTTAATAACCTTGATAAGGAAAATTTAATTTTTTAAAATCAAATTTAATGAGGATTTTGATAAATTTGAAGAAGAAAATTATATTTTGATTAATGTTGAAAGAGATTTTCAGTAATTTTGTTGAAAGAAACGGACATTTTTACTAAATTTTAAAGGAAAAACATCTGATTATCAGTAAATTCAAACCAGATAAGGGTTTCCAGTAACTCATAGAAAAATTTGTGTTTTTGAAATCTTAAAAAAAGAATAAGAAGGAATTTCAAATGGTGGACTTACCCACTTCAAACGCGTACTCTAATACTCGGAATAACTTTCCTTGTGACTTGAAATGGATTTGCCAGAAGTAAACAATCATTAAAATTACTTAGCCCAGCATGAAGAGATGCCTGGACTCTGAAGGCAGGCAAGCTGGTGGAATCAGCGACATAGAATTTGTAAGAAAGGAATTATGATTTTATGCAAAGTTTGGCGCCATATTTCATGCGACTCTGACATTTATGACCCAAGGGAATGAAACCTCCTGAAGGGATATCTTAGTGCTTAGCATTTTAGGTGGCTCTAATGTCTGGGGATCTCTTAGAAACGGTTAGGATTTGGAAGCATTTCAAGGTTTTATTAATTGCTAACAATTAGCTTTGCGTGCAGTAGAAATTGTTAGTGAAAGTCTCACTAGAAAGTAGAATTAACTTTTTATATGTTTTTATGTTATATATATACACATATATATTTATATATATGTATATATATTATATATAATTATATATATTATATATAATGTATATATATATACAATATATATATATATATATATATATATATATATATAATATATATATATATGTGTGTGTGTGTGTCTGTGTACACACACACACACACACACACACACACAACAATAATAACAAATGCAGCCGTTTCCAGTTCACTGCAGAAAAAAGGCCTCAGACATGTCAAATTGTGTCTGGGATTTGGCTAGTTTTCATCACCACGCTGGCCAGTGCGGATTGGTGATAGTGGGAGATTTTCGTTTGATTACTCACAGCAAGCCAACCTAGTAAGCTGGCTCTGACGAGTACAGGTTTGCTGATCATGTCGATACACAAACCCTTTCATGACGTTAAGGTATCCCCCTCAGAAAGCGATATATATATATATATATATATATATATATATATATATATATATATATATATATATATATATACACTGTATATACATACAAATTTAGTCAGGTGCTATGCTTTATAATTAGACACCCTAAATATACTGTAGTCATCTATTGAGATATACTTTTCTCGATTTGATCTGTGTGATGTTTTGACACTGAATTGATCGGAAACGCTTCGTCTTTGTTAAGAAATCTCTTAATAGAATATGTCAAGGAAAAATGTAAAAATGATAGTTTCGGTTTTTATATTAAACTTACCAGTGTAAAGGAATGATTGTACCTGATATTGCTCGCTTCCTTTATTTTATTATAATCATAGACTTGTGTCTGGAAGTTCATACTACAGAAGTCAGGTTTTAAAATTACAGGAAATTTACTACTTTGTAAGTAAATGAAAGTGTCATAACTGTGGAATTTTTTTTATCGTATTTTTGTTTTAATCAAAGACGTCAAATGACTGGTCTCTTCCTAGATCTATTAGCAATGCAGCTGCCGAAGCTGTCGGATTGAACACGAGATTGTGAATGTCCACTAACTTTACGGATGCCAATAATGCATTATGAAAATGAGCGATGTTAACACCCGTGATTACCAGTTATAAAACATCCATTAGCGGTTGTTGGGTTGATAAGGAGATCTGTAAAACATGTTATTAGTGGTTGTAAATAAATAGCCATTTTCTCGATAAACGACAGATGATTGAGAAGAAAAATAACAGGAGTGAGAGGAAATGCATTATTGTTTGATTGCCAATATTGGATGGGAAGCATACAAACAAATATTGATGTGGCTTGACAAGACAAGCTTTTAATTTGAGCAGATAGAAAATAGCAACTTCGCTTAAGAGGAAAAGATAGAAGAAGATAGAGAGGTTAGTTGTGCAGGTTAAATTATGATGTCCATTTATGAATGTCTTGAGTAGTATAAGCCCGGTCCAATAAAACGATTACGAACCAATAAAATTCGACCTCCTCTTTTGTCATGCTCTCGAGGTCTGTTGTGACTCCTTTTAAAAGGACGCATTTTAACATGCATTTGCAGCTTAGGAAGGGGAACTATAAGGGGAGAGGGACGGTAAGGGGGTATAGATATTAAATACTGGCGGATTTCCTTTGAAGAGGAAAACTACAAAGGGTGAGGCATCGTGTTGAGCGGAGGTGTCTATATAAGGGAATTAATTAACCTCATATACTGTTGGCGTAGTTTCAAGATGTACAAGCAGAAGCAGCAGTTGAAAAAAATGGTATTTCCTTAAGAATAGTGACATTAATGATGTTTTTTTATAATAATGTACACCTATATATTTGCCAATATGGCTGTTGTTGTTATACAACGCCTTTAATAAGGAAATATTTTTTTTGGAAGCGAGCATATTTCTTGAAGTCAACCTCTCCGTCACATTATTGCCTTGGGAGCAACTGTGAGTGTTTGGTACCTGCGGGTAGCGCTTGCAGAATTTGATTACAATAACCATTTATTTATGCTTCTGTAATGCGCCAGGCATAGTGGCGTTGTTTTAATGCACAATCATAACTCTACTTTCAATAATGTATTTTAAAGGAATATTCCAGGGAGGTGGAAATGAAAGGGTGTTTAATGCCTGCACCGCGGGAATCCGTTTGATATTATGAGGTGAGAACGTCGCAAGCAAAATATTCTCGCATAATTCAGTTCGTGGCATTGAAGGAGGGAAGGGCGATGTGAAAATAATTGGCTGGAGGGATTATTTGTGTACGTGTGGGGGAAAGAGTCACGCTCCCCATTGGTTGGCAATGCACCATCATTAATGCATCCTACTTGTGAACGCGAAAAGGTTGGGGGGGGGGGGTGTTCGTACAAAGGGGGATTTGTGAGAAGGGGGTGGGGGCGGATCTTAGAGGAATGGATAAAGGTATTATTGCTCCGATAGGTAGATTGACGGCATATTTAAATTTTTGAAAGTGTTAGTGTCGCTGTTGTATCTACAGTAGTTAGGAATTTGACTTCAACTAAGTTATGTGTTTGGGATTTTAAGGGGGCGGGTTGGGGGGGGGACGATATCACATAGAACGTAGTATTTGTGGGGTGACATCGAACTACCGGAAATTTATGATTCCAGTAGCAATGGGGTGGGTTTTGGCTCTCAGAACGAAATCACATTGGATTCTGTCATTTGCAGTTGACGAGTATCAGTTACTTCTTGGCTTGTGATTGGTCGGTGAAGCTTGTCTGTTGTCTTTGATATGACTGTTTAATCTTGGTTTTTATTGTGCGGTCACAGCTGTCATTGGTTGGGAAACAACCTCCCTCCCCCGTTGGTTGAAATGAGCGCTTGGATTATATATTACTCCAAATTTATTATAGTTGTGTTCATTAATTCTCCTTGTTATACTACTTTTTTCGGCTTTCTTAGTCTTCATATTCATTTTGTCCGTGTCCTTGCTATTTTCTTATAACTAATCGAAAATTTTTTTTGGATTAGATTCATGTGATTTAGGCATGATGACCTGGTGCTGGAACTAGGAAGGTCATGAAACACCGAGACACCTTTGGGGAGTCTTTCCCCCCCCCCCCCCCTGTTGCTCTAAAATAAAATGTTTCGAGATTTTGGCCACCGAAACGAAGGAAAGGAAATGGGAGCAGAAGTCAAGTAGAAGGCTAAAAATTTGATAGAAGTTGGGGTCCGAAGGGGCTTTGCATAGACCCTAGGTAACGCCAATGTAATATACAGACGTTTCTACCCAAGACCTATCTGTAGGTCTTGGTTCTACTCCTAACTGGATTTTTGTGTTTTGTCAGTGGATAATATAGTGGATGTGTCTTAATTTGTAAATAAAGATTATGCTCTCTCTCTCTCTCTCTCTCTCTCTCTCTCTCTCTCTCTCTCTCTCTCTCTCTCTCTCTCTCTCTCTCTCTCTCTCTCCCTCTCTCTCTAATTTTCGCTAATCACGTGGAGATTCTCTGTATTCTGTTTGGTTGTTAGAGCAGACAAAATTAGGATTTTAATTCCGTGGGAGGCATCTCCGGCTCGAATTTAAGGATTATTTCACGTCTTCTGATAACAATAATTGACCTACCATTCATTGGTCCAATTTGCTTGGAAGTTCCTAGGATTACCAGCTTTCTTTTGATTCATTTGATATTCCTCTGGGTAGGTTCTAATTACCTTCAGTTTATTCATTGTTGTGTGGATTCGTTTCCTGTTGTCTCGACCATTAGTTAATTTTACCTGTCATTTTGTTGACATGTTTTAAGTGTACCAGTCATTCCTCCAATATTAAAATTTTTCAAATAGTTAGTGTATGGAAGTCACATCAGATTAACTGATAGATTTCTAGGAGAATCAGCCATTTCGTCTGTTTACTTATTATTGAACTCTCTTTTTTATGGAATGCCATCTACACCATCCATTTGAATTTTCCTTCATTTTACGGGATATAGTTCAAGAAATTTCTTTTATTCATTGCATGCTTCAGTTGAAGGCGTAGCTTACATCACTTGATACAATATAATTACTTGCTAAGCTACAACCTTAGTTGGAAAAGTAGGATATGCTATAAGCCCAGTGGCTCCTACAGGGAAAGTAACCCAGTGAGGGATGGAAACAAGTAATTATATAATATTTTAAGAACAGTAACAACATTTGAATTAATATTTCATATATAAATTATAAAAATTTCAACAAAACAAGAGGAAGAGAAATAAGATAGAATAGTGTGCCCGAGTGTATCTTCAAGCAAGAGAACTCCAATCCAAGACAGTGGACGACGATGGTACAGAGGCTATGGCACTACCCAAATCTAGAGAACAATAGTTTGATTTTGGAGTGCCCTTCTCCTAGAAGAGCTGCTTACCATAGCTAAAGAGTCTCCCCTACTCTTACCAAGAGGAAAGTGGCCACTGACTAATCACAGTGTAGTAGTTAACCCCTTAAGAGAAAAAGAATTGTTTGGTAATATCAGTGTTGTTAGGTGTATGAGGTCAGAGGAGAATATGTGAAGAATAGTCGTCTGTTTAGTATCTAGTTGGGTTTATTCATTAATCCAGTTGATGCAGATGCCATGATAGCAATCACTTCGATTTATTCATGTTTGTCTCTCATTATGAAAGCCAGCTCTTTGATTTATTCGTATGTGAGTAATTATTAAAATCCATCACCTCGATTGATTAAATTGTGTGTCCTATGAAAGCCATAACTTCTATTTATTTATTTTCCAAATTAGCAGTATATCTATGTATCTATGTATTCGATGTGCTTGTTATTTTGTAGAAGTATGTGCCACTTGTCAAATTTCTTAATATTATTCCAAAACCTACTAAGGCTAACCACTAATGTCTTGAGTTTATTCATTGCTTTTTCATAAAGTTTTCGGAAGGGCAAGCAATTCCTTCGAACTAATTTTTGTGCCACTAGTTGTTTTTAGTGTGTATTAGTTTTTACACCTTTTTGTGTCCTAATTTCAAGACCATTGTATTAAAATGCCATTTGTTTGATTTACCTGTTTTGGCTATTATTTAGAATTACATATATATTTTCATAAATATTATATTCCTATGTTAAGTGTGTTCATTGTTATCAGATCCATCAATGACTTTGTCATGAAGAATTTGATGTTTCTGTGCCTCTACATAATTTTGTTTCATTTATGTGGGATATATATATATATATATATATATATATATATATATATATATACATATATATATATATATATATATATATATATATATATATATATATATATATATTTCAAATAAGCTATATATTTTCTAACACTGATGTCTGGATTCTCTTAGTGACCTCGGGATCAGTCTCGAGTCGAAATCACTAAGAGGTCGTTAAGAGAATCCAGACAATGTATTAAGATATATGGCTTATTTGAAATAGGAGAAAAACACGTTTAAATGTGCAAAATTAATCATTATATATATATACATATATATATATATATATATATATATATATATATAGATGTGTGTGTTGTATATGTATATATACACACATACATACATACTCGCAACCTTGAAGGACTAGGAGAGGTATTTAAGAACAGCAACCGGTATTGTAATAGTAAAAAGAAGGGCATAAACAGCATATTTACTGTTGCTCTTTTACTGACTATTTAGGCCAAGTTTATTTAAGAATTCATAGTCTTGTATATTGAACATTGAATTGGTTCAACGTTTCTAGAAGAAGTATTTCAAGTACAATTTCTTTTAGTGCGTGATTTCATTTTGTATATTATTACCAGAACTTTTGAAGCCTCATTTAACCCGAGTATTTTATTATGCAAAACTTTATTCTATTTATATCCTGAGTTTTAGTTAACACATTATAGTTACCAGTAGCAGCTGCTTTGAGGTTGAATGATTTTATTTGTTAGGTATTTGTTATTAATTGTGCATCTATTTCGATTCCTATCACATGATTCTACGAGTTATTAAGTGCCAGGTTTTGTTAGAAGAATTTTGTTATTTGTAGGATCCTGGAACCAATGCCCCATTTATAAATGGTGAGACAATCTAATGAATTAAAACTAAAAATTAGGTTAAATTATATTTATGATTTAATAATAAAAAACAAATGTCAATAAATTTGATGGTGCAGTTTCTGTAAATAATATATTTTTAATTTTAACTCTTGAATATAAACGTACATACGGATGTACAAACAAGCAACTCTTCAGAATTGGCCTAAATGGCCGTTGTGGTCGCAAGACATACCATGATAATTAGCTGCAATTATGCAGCAAGGGGTAATGATTGTCTGAAGTATGTTACAGAGTTAAATATTTACATTTGTTTAGATGCCAGATAAGGTTTATGCTTCGCTTATTTAATTTTAGCCTACCTATGTACGTGTTGAGCTTTAGATAGATCTGTGATAAAGTTAAGCATGTTGGTTTCATGTGAACCTCAAAAATTCATTGTAAAGAATGCTCAGTAAGGATGGAAAAATTCACAAAATTAAATGAAATTCGCCGATTTGACCCCCCGACAAGATCCTTTGATCTTGCCGGCTTTTGACTACTCTGCCAGACGTTCGACAATGGGATTATGGGGAACACTCTCTCTCTCTCTCTCTCTCTCTCTCTCTCTCTCTCTCTCTCTCTCTCTCTCTCTCTCTCTCTCATTTCTAAAGATATTCTCCTCCCTATCTCTCTTTGGTAGTAGGGGGTGGGGGCAAGCTAGCCACAGGCAGTGAGCATGAGCGTTGTTCTTATCCAGAGACGAGAAAACGAAATGATATGCTTTCGCTCAATTCAAGGCAAACGAGGAAGTAAGGTCCTAATGCATAATTAAAGGCTTTGCCGATAATTTAATCTTTGCGAAAGCAGATGTTGCTTATAATTAGGGAACAATTGGCCCATTCCCCTTGCCTTTGGGACTCTCTCTCTCTCTCTCTCTCTCTCTCTCTCTCTCTCTCTCTCTCTCTCTCTCTCTCTCTCTCTCTCTCTCTCTCTCTCTCTAAGACTCAGTAAATCATGTCAAAGAATTCATTGTCCTCTAACTACATATTAGTGTGAAGTTCATGTTTCCTTCTCTTAATGATGTCAGGTTGCTGAAGAGAGATGTTGGAAATTCCCCTGCAAAATTATCTTTAAAATTTCATTATATTCGAAAGGCAATTTTGAATAAGTGGATACAATCCCTTGACTGGTGCATTTGTAATATAGTTTAGCGTTGTATGTTCTCGTATATAATGGGATTAATTTGTGGGTATTAAATTTGAGTGACTTCTTTACATATAGGTAAAGGTCTTCATGTTTTCGGTTGAATTAATACACATATATATACAGTATATATATATATATATATATATATATATATATATATATATATATATATATATATATATATATACACACATGGTAATTGGGCATGTTACGTTTATAATTAATAGACAATGTCTTAGTGGCGCCCAAAAATCGAAGATAGCATCTCTTCGGACAAACTATCCTACATATAGTTTTCAGAATTTCATGAAAACATTATTTTCGTTTCTCCATTCATTATTTAGTGTCGACGCGTTTTTCGAATCACTTCGTGACGCTGAAGGAGGACTACATTGGTTGTGTTTATATGCCACATGTAATTATAGACTATATATGTCTGTATGCCAACGCGTGTGTGCTTTTAGACAGCTACCAAAGTTGAAAAGTTTTCTTGCATACACGGTTGGTCCCCAATTTAACAACTGAACTGACAGGAGAATAACGGCTTATGGTGTGTGTATACACACACACACACACACACACTCACACATATATATATATATATATATATATATATATATATATATATATATATATATATATATATATATATAATGTGTGTGTGCTTATGTGTGTGTAAAGATAGATAGATATATAGATTTATATATCAGATTGGGATCGAACTCTAGTCTTTAAATCAAAGGCAAGGTTTCTTTCAATTATACCACTAGGGGCTACTTTGCCCTGCATTTGAAGAGGCTAGGGTTCGATCCCTATTTACTGTAGAAATTAAGTTATAACGAACACAATATTTATATGTTTTCATCTATATATATATATATATGATATATATATATAATATATATATATATATATATATATATATATATATATATATATATATATATATATATATATATATATATATATCATCATCATCATCATCATCATCATCATCATCATCATCATCATCATCAGCCGTTACTAGTCCACTGCAGAACTGCAGAACAAAAGCCTCAGACATGTCCTTCATTGCGTTTGTTTATGGTCTTTCTGTGCCAGGTCACACCCGCAAACCTTATTAGTTCGTCAATCCATCGTCTTCCCTTTCCTTCCTGCTTCTTACACAATTTCTAGGGACCCATTCTGTTATTCTTAATGTCCATTTATTGTGTGTCATTCGGATGATATCCTCTGCCCATGTCAATTTATTTTTCGTACAAGTTAAAATATCCTCTACTTTCGTTTGCTCTCGTATCCATGCTGCTCTTTTTCTGTTTCTTAGGGTTAGTCCCATCATTATTCTTTCCATAGCTCTTTGAGTTGCCATTAATTTATGCTCCTAGGTTTTAGG
>NC_090738.1:25927119-25932119 GCF_036898095.1 Palaemon carinicauda | reverse complement strand
CAAATTTTGCCAATGTTAAATGAAAAAATCAATTAAAGGCAGGATTCACACTGAGGATGGTGATTGTTATTATCATCATCTTGTTATTTATTTACTGTATATCAGTATAATTCATTTTTTTTATTTAAAACAGCCTCGCCAAATAGTCCTGCGCCAGAAAGCGTGCGTCAAAAAGTCCCGTTCTATCTTCTTTTTCCCCCATGCCTATCATCAGCCGTTTACTAGTCCACTGCAGGACAAAGGCCTCAGGCATGACCTTCCACTCTCGTTTTATATGGTCTTCCTATGCCAGTCTATACTGGCTTGTCAATCCTCTTCCTTCTCCTGATTCGTTTCCGTTCTATAGGGACCCATTCAGTCATTCTTAATTAATATTTATTATTACATGCTAAGTTACAAACCTAATTGGAAAAGCAAGATGCTATAAGCCCAAGGGCTCCAGTATAAAATAGCCCAGTGAGGAAAGGAAATAAACTACAAGAGAAGTTTAAGAACAATAATATTAAAATAAATCTTTCATATGTAAACTATAAAAACAAGAGGAAGAGAAACAAGATAGAATAGTGTGCCCGATTGTACCCTCAAACAATAGATCTCTAACCCAAGGCAGTGGAAGACGATGGTACAGAGGCTATGGCACTACCCAAGACTAGATAACAATGGTTTGATTTTGGAGTGTCCTTCTCCTAGAACAGCTGCTTACCATAACTAGAGTCTCTTCTACCCTTACTAAGAGGAAAGTAGCCACTGAACAATTACATTGCTGTAGTTAACCTCTTGAGAGAGAAGAATTGTTTGGTAATTTCAGTGTTGTTAAGTGTATGAGGAAATAGGAGAATGTGTAAAGCATAGGCCAGACTATTCGGTTCATGTGTCGGCAAAGATGAAATGAGATGTAACCAGAGAGAAGGATCCCATGTAGTACTGTCCGGCCATTCAGAGGACTCAATAACTTTAGCAATAGTTTCTCAACGAGTGGCTGGTGCCTTGGCCAACCTACTATTATCTGTCGTTATTATTACATGGCCTGCCATGTTCATTTCTTTTTCTTACTTATTGTTTGAATAATCTTCTATTTCAGTTTTCTCTCGTTTCTATGTTGCTCTTTTTCTGTCTGTTTTTCCATCATTATTCATTCCATTGCTCTTTGAGTTACAGATATCTTGTGTTCTAAGGCTCCAAGTTTCTGATGCATAAGTTAATAATATTGGTAGGATCAATTGATAAAATATATTTCTTTTTAGAGAAGGTGGCATTTTATATTTCATAATTTAATTTTGTTTACCAAAATGTCTTCATTCCATGCTTATCCTCCTTTTAATTTCGATCATGTGTCCTGGGGAAACACTTATTGTCTATCCTAAGTACGTATATTTTTTAACAATCTATAATGGTTTGACCATAACCTTTATTAGTTGTCTATCTACCTTTTCATTGAACACCACCCTAGTTTTACGCATATTCATTTTCAGTCCTACATTTCTGCTTTCTCTATTCAAGTCTTCTATAATTTTTTGCAATTCTTCCCATTATTTACTACTATATAGAACTAACTCCTCTCCAAATCTTAAGGTGTCAAGGTAAACCCCATTAATGTTAATTCATACATTTTCCCAATCTACTGTAGATTCTTCAAAGCTTCTAGGCGCGCTACGAATAAATCAGGAGAGATGGGGGTCCTCTTGTCAAACTCCCTTTCAATCAGAATTTTCTCCTTATCTTTATGTAGTTGTAGTATTGCTGTACTTCCTGTATAGATATCTTCAAATGTTTTAACATAAGATTCATCTACTGCTTGTCTTTGAAGGTCTTTCATTACTGCCGAAGTTTTGACTGAATCAAAAACCATCTCATAGTCTATAAATTCCATACATAGTAGTTCTTCATACTCCATTGATTTTTCCATTAAGTTGTTAATTGCAAGGATATGGTCAGTTGTTGAATAGCCACTTCTAAAGCCTGTCTGCTCTCTTTGTTGATTAAAATCTAGCTGTCTTTCTATTCGGTTTAACAGAATTTTTGTAAATACTGGATATATTACGGAGAGTAAACGTATTGGTGAGTAACTTTTCAGGTCTTTTGTGTCTCCCATTCTGTGAATTAACGTAATGATATTTTTTTTTTTTCAAGCTGTATGTATTGCGCAATCTTGCAGACATTTTGATTAAAGTTCAGCGAGTTTTACTGTCACGAAATCTCCTCCATATATTATTAGATCAATTGTTTAGCCATCTTCTCTTATGCTTTGGGTCTTTTCATGCCTTTAAATGCTTTCAGGTTTTCATTATTTCTATTGGCAAAATTATTTCTTATATCACAATCATATAACTGTAAAGAAATCCTCTTCCATTTTAATCACCCCATCTCTATTGTTGATATTTCCATTTTTATCCTTTAAAGCAAACATATATGGGCTCCCAGTTCCAAGTCCTCTTTTCATTAACTTGATGCTTTTTCCTTCCTCAAGTCTTTCCTTAATTTTGGTCTGATCGTGTTTACGAATTTCGTTGATTTTAAGTTTGTTTATTGTTTTGGATAGTTCTGCCAATTTCATCTCATTTGTCTTGGATTTTACCTTCATTTCTGATCTTTCCTTTTATAGATTTTTTATATTCCCGAAAAGTTTTCCTTGATCTTGATTAGGAACTTTTCCACCTCTCTTTTGTGCTAATTCAATTTCAAATTTTGTTAAATTACTATTCGTTTCTTGTTTACTTGCTTCCATTTCATGTTGATGGGAGTACCTATTCTGTATAGCTAAACTAAACTGTTTAGTTATTGTCTTATGTAGATTTGTTTATTTTCTTTCTTAGAATTACTCTCTCTCTCTCTCTCTCTCTCTCTCTCTCTCTCTCTCTCTCTCTCTCTCTCTCTCTCTCTCTCTCTCTCATATATATATATATATATATATATATATATATATATATATATATATATATACATATATATATGTGTATATATATATATATATATATATATATATATATATATGTGTGTGTATATATATATATATATATATATATATATATATATATATATATATATATATATATATATATATATATATATATATATATATATATATATATATATATATACATTTTACACAAAATCCTCTTTTTGATGATTTTGAAAGTTTCATTGGAACCATTGGAGTGCCATTTTAATTTGAACATTAATTTTTTTAGTTTATTAAAGGTATCATTATGTTAATGATGAAGTTATTTGGTCCAGCGTTATTAAAGTCCACCATGAAAACTTCTAATCATACACAAACAATTTCCGTGAATCTCAGAACATTTTTATTTTACATCATTGGAATTAACTGCATTTTGGAGCCTGGAATTTATTAAAATGAAAAATTTACTTCAAAGTATTTAATCTTTCATGAAAATTTATACCAGTTTATTTATTTTATTGAACACGTGTTCAAAAAAGGATTCCTTCTAGATCATTTATTTAAGTGGTATTAATGATATTAGTAGAATTGATGTTTCCAAAATGATCGAATGTCATAATTTCAAACTTTTTAAAGAAAGACATGGAAAATAAGATTTTTAGTGCTTCTGATTGGTCATTTGATTTCTAATTTACATTGCTTTCTGCACAAAATTAATTTTGTTTTTGTATTTTGTTCGATTTTCTTTAACATTTTCAGTTTACTTGGTAATTTTCTGCTTTTTTAAATATTATTATTACTTGCTAAGCTACAACCCTAGTTGGAAAAGTAGGATGCTGGAAGACCAAGGGCTCCGACGGGGAAAATAGCCCTGTGAGGGAAGGAAATTAGGAAATAGATAAACTAAAGAGAAGTTCTTAACAATTGAAATGAAATATTTTAAGTACAGTAACAACATTGAAATAAATCTTTAGTATACAAACTATAAAAACTTGAAAAGACAAGAGGAAGTGATGTAAGATAGAATAGTGAGCCAAAGTGTACCCTAAAAGCAAGATAACTCTACCACAAGTGTGTGGAAGCGACCCCCCCCCCATTTTTTTTTTTTTTTTTTTCAATGAGCTTCTGATATTATTCACTGCTGTTACTTTTTGCTTTCTGTTTTAGACCAGTCATTGTTTCGATCCGAAGGCATTTTCTAACTGAAACATAAATCCTATTTTAATGAGTAGCGAGCTGGAAATACTCGCTTTTTTTTCTTACCACCGTTGAATGATTTTCATTATATACGATAGACTGTCAGTCGCTTAAAGTTTTATAGCGAACTGTATTTTTTTATTTATGCTTTGGATAGATTGAAAAGCATAGCGTAAGAACAGAGAAGTGTTTTTATTTATTTGTTTTTAATTCCGTTACCCCCTTACAATAATGTTAATGAAGTTTTGGGTGTTTAGTTATAAATGGTGTTATATGACATATATTGTAATACAAAATATCAGATATCATTATTCCTTCTCAACTTTTTATCATGAAATATATAAGGGTTCTATTTAGACAAATTTCTCTGCAATTTTAGGAGAAATTGTGTAAACAAACATATTTATTTTTAGTGTATGTATTGTTTATTTGTGTGTATTTACACATGTATCATATGTAAACTACATTTTAATGAAAGGAAATTCGCTCAGACACATTTGGTTTGGTACAGACACTCCGACATAATATCTCCCCCTTGTTCTTCCCAGATTACCTGGACGTAAATTGTTTCGTCTTAACGATCGGCTTTCAATCACCCGCATAGAACCGGTGATTCCATGGCGTGCATGAATTACTGGAAGGAATTTTAGTATCTCGTCAGGTCCATAATTTTTTAGAAAGTAATTCGAACCGCAGGCAATGTCTCCCTCGTTAAACAAGGGTAGTGATTTTATGAATTCAAGAATAGCAACGGAAAAGGGGGAGGGGGCTTTAAGGTAGAAATTAGGGAGGGGAGGGGAGACTTCGGTATGGGGGAGAGTTGGAAGGGCGATGAAATTATGTATGACGTTAATTACCAGATGGAAGGGAAGGATTTATTATGTATATTTACGGTGTGTACCTT
>NC_090738.1:25919619-25922119 GCF_036898095.1 Palaemon carinicauda | reverse complement strand
GAAGTTAAGAGTTAAAAATATAAAATATCTTGAAGATCTATAACAACGTTGAAATAGATATGTCATATATAAACAATGAAGAGACTTATGTAAACCTGCTCAAAATAAAAAACATTCCTTGCAAGTGTGCCCTTCAGAAGTTCCACTGATTTGACTGCTAAATTTGGAATATCACTGCACAGTCTGTTAACAGCTGGATTAAAACTTATAGAATACTGTGTAGTGTCGAGCCTTATGACTTTGAATTATCTGTATACCTAGTACTACGTACAAGATGGTACAGGCCGGGAAGATTTGAATGCAATGGATGGTCAGAATTATGAAAATTCTTATGAAACAGGGATAGGAATCTAATTAAACGATGGTACCGGAGATTAATATCAAGATCAGGAATAAGAAATTTAACAGACCATACGTTTTTGTCCAACAAATTAAGATGAGAGTCAGGAGCTGGAGACTATCGAAAGGAGAACAATACTCCAAACAAGGAAGAATGAAAGAATGAAAACATTTCTCCAAAATAGATTGATCACCCGAAATTTTAAGCTTTTCTCAATGAGCCAATTTTTATACAATTGGAAAAGAGACAGGCCGAATGTGTTTCTCCAAAATAGTTTTGCTATCAAGAATCACACCTAAAATTTGAAAGGAGTTGTATATGTATATAGAAATATTATCAGTGCCGAGATCTGGATGTTGAGAAGCTACTGTCCTCGACTTACAGTACATACAATCATACTTTGAGTTTTGTTAGGGTTCAACTTCGTGCTCCGTAATTTACACCATGTACTAATTTTAGCTAGATCTCTATTATGGGATTCAGCTTTGGAAATTGTAGGAAGGGCATCACATGGTTCAAGGCCTTAGCGAAAGACAAATTACAAACTAAGGAAGAGATTATTACCTTCAGAGTACTTATTTATAGGTTTTTCCAAAACACCTTTAAAAAACTTTAGATGATATGGGTTATTCTATTCTAGCGTCTAGTTGTGTTTAAGTTCTTAGATATAGGCTTGAATTGCGGCCTTGATAGAAGCATATATCACAAATGAATTTATCTTTTGGTGTTTACATACAAGGTATAAATAATCGATATTGGAATACAATGCTGGGGATGTGTGAAAACAGTAGTATTTTGTAAATCAGAAAGCTATACCCTTTTGATATGTATAATTGTGCGGTATATGTATGTGCGTGCTTGTGTATATAAGGCTGTGGCAACCCATTCCCATCCTAGGATGGGTGCCATTGGTGAGTGGTGAAATGCCCGGTTCTCTTTCGGTATATTGTAAGGCTTGATTTATACAGTAAAGTAAAGAAAGGAACAAACGAAATTAGATGTTAAGACAATAAAAAGGGTTAAATCAATAGCCAGGAAAAAATTATCTTCAGATGCTTGTGGCCATATATTTAGAGATACAATCTGGATGGGGATTATTATTATATACAAACAATATTCTGTCAGATATTAAAAGTTTTCATGAAAGGTAACGCTAATATTTAAATAAGGATGTGGAATGGCTGATATTTGAAAAGTACACGGTGGTGTTAAAAATTTGCGATTGATAACCAAATTTGAAAGTGGTAGTTTGAAGATAATGTTGAAAGTTAATGTTATTGGTACTAAAGTGATGGGGGTTAAATAGGGGGTAGTTCTGTATGCGTGAGGTAGAATTGAAGATGTTAATTCAGGTATGTATTTGCGAGGGAATGTGACCAATGATGGTAAAATGGAGGAGTGATAAATCATAGGCTCTCGAATAAGAAAAGTTTGAAAGTGAGGAAGAATTGACTATGGAGGCTCAAGTTGTAATGTTTGAGGAAATTATAGTCTTGTCGTATTTTATGCGGTCAAGAAAGTAATCTGATAGGCGTGAAAGATCAAGATTCAGTGTTTATTTTTTTATTTACTTTCAAACTGCAGGGTTTGTTTCCACATCGTAAAGTAAATTACTATGAACTTTATGCCTCTAAATGAAAACATTTGTGTTGCAGGTTTATTATCTATTGTTTATTATTTTTTATAGATTAAGGAAAAGAAATCTACAAATACTTATCTCGTTTGAAGTTTGCATTCAAGTATGGCAGAACGCAGCAGTTCTAAAAAATAAAACTCAAAGGAAGTTTCACTAAAAATAAACACAGCTAATGGAGCAATAAAGAAAATAATTGTTAATATTATTACTTATTAATGGCTGCGGGTAAAGAGAGAGAGAGAGAGAGAGAGAGAGAGAGAGAGAGAGAGAGAGAGAGAGATTTGACGGAAAATGATAGCATAAGGCCCTAGGACTTTCCAATTCAAATTCTGAATATACTTGTAAAAAATAGTTATTGGTCGATATTAATATGCAAATGTCTTTTCTTCTGTTATTTTTCTTTCTGTGCTTGCAGTTCCTAAAGAACTTGGGTAGTTCAGGAAAGATGAAAATTGTATGCGCAGCAGGCTTCATAGTTGAGTGTGCATACTTGCAAACATGCATGCACTCATGCATATATAATT
>NC_090738.1:25907119-25914619 GCF_036898095.1 Palaemon carinicauda | reverse complement strand
ATGGTGCACCACCATAATGAGCAGTGTATGGTTTTGAGTTCATAAATTAAATATTTCCAGATTTGAAGGGATGGTCCAATTCCACGGCCACCTCGTTCAACAGACATCACTCCCCTGGACTTCTTTATATAAGGTTAGGTTGAAGATGTTGCATATCGACAGTATCGAACTAAAATACGGGCCATTGCTGATCTCAGGCAAACAGTCGCTAATGCCATTGCCACCATTGATGAGGCTGTGCTTCAGCGAACTTGACAAAAAGTGTAGTATTGCCTTGATGAGCATCTCGCAGCTAATGGTGCCCATGTAAAGGTATATTAAATATGGCAAAAAAATAGATATCAAATCCTCATTGTCTGATAATTTCAACATATCTGTTTATTTCTATTAGTAATGTATTTTTAAAATTGCAAATAGGCTTTGTGTGTGTGTTTTTGTGTGTGTGTGTGTGTATATATATCTGCGCCGGTGTCAGTAATTTGGGTTCCTAATTTAAATACTAAAATAATATTTACTATCGAATTCCCTCATATCTGGGAAATAATGCCCAATTTGAAATTCTTATTATGATAGTCATTTCTCTTCTGAGGCATAGGTTCGATCCCTTGCCTGGAAGAAGCATTTTAAGAAATTAATATCCCCTGGGCTGTATCTTTCCAACGCTAATTAAATTCGATACTAAGAATTAATCTCTCTCTCTCTCTCTCTCTCTCTCTCTCTCTCTCTCTCTCTCTCTCTCTCTCTCTCTCTCTCTCTCTCTCTCTCTCTCTCTATATATATATATATATGTGTGTATATATATATATATATATATATATATATATATATATATATATATATATATATATATATATGTATATATATATGTGTGTGTCTGTGTGTATAATTTTATTTCATAAACTTTTCTAAAACTTTACAAACGTTTTCGTTGTTTTTGGAATCATACAAGGGCAACATTCATATTCCAATTTTAAGGTTATTAATTTTTGTACAATTATGATTTATTTCAAGAATTGTCTTTGAGGCTTTCAAGAGCAAAGTATCAACATTTAATTTGTTTCAGTTTAATAACTTGCATATTAGAAAATTTTATCTCTGTAGTTTCCTAGAAAAAAAAAACTGAAAAATTTTATATGAAAACTAAATATTTTTTCCTAGTAGCTGTAATTTTATGAATTTCGTTATTGTTATTATTTCTTTATTAATAACGTCATTGTCATTTTTTTCCAGGAAAACTTTTAATTGGACTTAGATTAGATTTGAAACTCTTGCAGAGTAATAGCGGATTAATCTTTTTTTTTTTTTTTTTTTTTATTCAATCGTCCAAACTTCCCCGCTTTAGTTGAGTATATTGTCTAGGTCGTTAAATGATTTTCATTTCATCGTTATGTATATATGTAAATAGTATGGAGTATATGCATAAAAAGATGCACACGTGCACACACACACGTGTATATGTATATGTATATATATATATATATGTATATATATATATATATATATATATATATATCTATATATATATATATATATATATAGAAAATGAGATATTTTCACTGACATAGGTTGACTCCTAGAAGAACAAAATCTCAACCGACATGTTCATAACTTAAACCGTTGGAACTTTGATGATATTTTTGTTCAATAAAAAACGTGGCCCTACGTATTAAATGTAGCTGTGAGCTTTTTATTTTTATTTTGGTAATTATATATATACAGTATATATATATATATATATATATATATATATATATATATATGTGTGTGTGTGTGTGTGTGGTGTGTATGAGAATACCCAGACTTGCATTAGGTTTAATATAAGAAATTGTATTTTTAACCATTCGATTTCAAAAATTAATTTTCTAAATAAGCTAAGTTTATCGGTTTAATTTGTAAAGATAAATACAATCATGTATATGATGTGATTTTAATACATGTAGAATACAGAAAATTGGAGTTTGTAACTGACATTGCTTAATTTTTTTCTTACACATTCATTTGTTATTTGTAATTATTTTTTATCTAATTGATAAAAACAAATTTTTACAGCGAAATGTGCTTTCGTATAATTGTTTTAAGAAAGCATATTAGTTTATTATTACTTCAATACTTGGATGTTGGTTTTGTGACTTACCGCTAGACACAAGAGAGATACCGATTATCACTAAACACTTATCTGCTATTGACTGGACTGTTGTGTAATTAATCATTTCATGAGGCTGATTAGTAATGGTCACTATTTCGTATCACTAAAGACATAACTGCTCTTAACTTGATTGGTGAGTAATCACCTATATCGTACGTCTCATTAGCAATCTTCACCATTTTGTAGGCGACATACCACGTTTACATGTAAGATTTGCGTGCAAATTGTAATTTCACTTGTTCAGAAATCTTTCGAAATTGGAGAAAAGTCGGCTGTTTCTTGTTATTTTGTTTGATTTTGTCTCGCCACTTCAGTCATATAGAAATTTGTAACATTTTCTTCTTGAGAACTAAATTTATTTTGCAAACACTCGATTTGGTTTACATTTTTAAACCGAAGCAAACTAAATAGAAATATATATATATATATATATATATATATATATATATATATATATATATATATATATATATATATACATAAACATATATAAACTAAAGAGTAATATATGTATATGTATATATATATATATATATAAATATAAATATATATATATATATATTATATATATATATATATATATATATATATATATATATATATATATATATATATATATATATATATAAATTCTTGTAAATAGTCACATACACCACTAAATTCAGTTTAAAGCAGTTTCACAGTAGTCGTAGAGACCATGTAGCGTTTAGGTGTAAACACAGTAAAACAATATTTCTCTCTTCCGAAAACTTGAAAAAAACTCGGAAAAATCTTATATGAAAACTAAATATTTTTTCCTAGTAGCTGTAAAGACCATAATGGGGTTTAGACGTAGTCTCGGAAAAAACAATGTTTTAACTCTTTTGATAACTTTGAAAAAACGAAAAGAATCATTTTTCTTTTCAGAAAATTGAAAGACTGGTTTTTCTATCACTCTCCTTAAAATGCCTGTAGTTAACTCGACGTTGAATGAAAACTATTACTGTGGAAGGTGTGAACAATGAATCTGGACAAGAGATCAAAAGAAAAAACCATTGATCTCGTACATGTTCTTCGATATCATTTTGTAGGCGACATACCACGTTGATATGTAAGACTTGCGTGCAAATTATAATTTAACTTGCTTAGAAATTCTTAAAAATCTTGTTATTTTGTTTGATATTGTCTCGCCACTACAGTCATTTTGAAGTTTGTAACATTCTCTTCTTGAAAACTAAATTAGTTAGCAATCATTTTGATTTCATTTATATTTTTAGAGCGATGCACAACTGAAGAGTAATATTTTTTTTTCCTTTTCCAAACGATTTCAACTTCCCACCATAGTCTTGTAAATAATCACATATACCACTAAATTCAGTTGGAGCTATTTCACAGTATTCGTAAAGACCATACAGTGTTTAGGTGAAAAGACGGTAAAACAATATTTTTCTCTCTTCCGATAACTTTAAACAAAATCGAAAATTTCCAAAAAAAGAAAAAAAAATATCACAGTAGCCGTGAAAGCCATATGGAGTTTAAACGTACTCTCTGTTTTCAAAGTTTTAACTCTTTTGCGATAACTTTGAAAAAACGAAAAGATTAATTTTCCTTTTCAGAAAATTGAAAAACTCGTTTTTCTATCACTCCTGAAAATGCCTGTAGGTAAACGCGACGTTGAATGAAAACTATTACTGTGGAAGGTGTGAACAACGAATCCGGATAAGAGATTAAAAGAAAAAAAAATCCATTGATCTCGTACATGTTCTCGGATACCAAATTATACTTTGTTATAAATGCCGTTGCATCAATTTCGGTCCGAAGGGAAGTGACTGTCAAGGTATATATTTATTAAATAAAATTCCCTAACTGAGGTGCGAACTAAAAAAGAAGCCGACGGGTTGAGTACTTGTTAATTACGTATATTATAAGCAGGACGGCCTCGGCGAAATACTTTATTAAAACCCAATGCCAAATATGGACATCGAATATGCGCTAACTACATGTCTTTCAACTAAGCAGGATATACGGCTGTTCCGCATTTCGGGTAACGTAGAGGAAACACAATTTCCTTTTCGATAATGTAGTCTACTTTTCTCTCATCTTTTTTTCGATTTGTTAGTTATCTGTGCAGCGTTGAATGTTGCAAATTGGAAACTACGAAAGGAAAAAATGTCTCAATTATCGGCCAGTGGCGATACTCGCGGGTTTTGCATTAATTCTACATCCTTTCTCATCCTCTTTTTGGGAAGGTTAAGAGGACCTTGTGGGAGTCATTTGTGAAAAAAACGATTTTGCGAACTTATATGCATATGATAGACATGGTTTTATATGTAATAGGAAATTAGTCTTTTTTGAGTGTGGTATAATAATGAGTTTATGTATATGATATATACATATACATATATATATATATATATATATATATATATATATATATATATATATATATATATATATATATATATATATATCACATTTACGTATATGTATATATATGCATATATGTGTATATATATGTAAATATATATATGTACTTATAGGTAATATATATATGTATGTATATATATATATATATATATATATATATATATATATATATATATGCATATATATACATATATATATATATATAAATATATATATATATATATATATATATATATATGTCTGTGTGTGTATATATATGTGTGTGTTTCTGTAAATGCGTGTGTTTTATATATAAATAAAGCTGAAGGGATGATGTAATGTACAGTGTAAATTAAAATACACCCCGGTTTAGAGTTCAGATTGGTGAACACTTTGTTGATAACATTAAAATGAGAGCAAATTTTATGGTACAAATCCTTTGTGATGTGATTCACGTGAAAATAATTGAATACGGATCTTTATCTAGAAATTGGTGGTAATAAGGTATTAATTGAGAACGCGGAGAATGAAACTCGTTTCGAATCATTATAGAATGATGTGTAAATTTCAGCGATTATTTGGTTCTTTGAATTTAACTACTCGATAGTTTGAATTGAGCTTAAATCATAATCTCTTCTGAAGAAGTTTAACATCCTCATTTCTTCAGTGTTGAATATCTTGGAGTGAAAAATGTCAATTGTCTGACAACGTTTGTGAAATGACGTTAATTCTTGCTACTTATGGAATACCAAGTATAACGGAATTAAATTATTGTTATATGTGCCATTAAAACTGGAATTCTTTCTTGAAACTACAGTGGAGCATATTGCTGGAAATGCAGACATGTTCATAGAATATTTTCGTGTACTTATCTGTGAAAAAAAGCCAACCGTGTCTGTGAAAAAAATCCAACCTGACCTATAATGATTATGTTTTTATTGATTTAAGTTAATTTAGTTCAACTATTAGGTAGTCTGTATTTTTTCTCAACCACGTTTAAAGTGTATTGTAACTTTCTTTGAAATATGAACACTTGATGCAGTTACCTTCCTCAGGCTAAATTTTTCTTTTATCTTCTGGTTACATTGTTTTGATATTGCTTATATGTGATTGGGTATATTTAGGGCTTATATGTCTCCTTGCAGTCTAAATGTCTTTTAATTGAATCTTACTGTGGATTTTGTTTCGAAATTAAATTTGATTTTGTTGTACATGTATTGGAAGGATGTACAAACAATGTTACATGATGTTCTTTTAGCTTTTTTTTTTTTCAAGTCGCTGAAACATAAGTCGTAGGACATAAACTTTCAAGGAGTTAGTTCATCATTGTAGGACATTGTTTTTCAGTTGAAAAAAAACTACACACACACACACACACACACACACACATATATATATATATATATATATATATATATATATATATATATATATATATATATTTATTTTAATGTTGTTACTCTTGAAATATTTTATTTTTGTTTCCTTTCTTCACTGGGATATTTTTCGTGTTGGAGCCCCTGAGCATATAGCATCCTGCTTTTCTAACTAGGGTTGTAGCTTAGGAATTGATGATAATAATAATGATATTAATAATAATAATAATATATATATATATGTGTGTGTATATATATATATATATATATATATATATATAAATACATATACATATATATATATATATATATATATATATATATATATATATTTTATACCAGTAACCTCTGTACCCGTGATACTGGTAGCAAAGTTTATATATATATATATATATATATATATATATATATATATATATATATATATATATATATGTATTAGCAATAAGTAAGAGGACCGCTTAGCTTTTCGATTTCATCACCCAGCGAAATTAAGGCTTCTTCCTTTACACTAACACCAATATGCTGATATAACCGAAATATTGCTAGAAAGATTTATGTAACCTTTTTTTTTTGAAAAATCATCTCAAAAACCAAAGTTTTTTATGTTGGGAAGAAATTGGAATATGAAAAATGTGTCTAATTATGACGGCTGAAAAGGTGGCGGCCATTGAACTTGAATTCACAATATTTAGACATATCTTCTTTAACTAATAGGTTGAATAAATTGAAAAAAATCCAAATTCCTATCAAATCTGATTTATTTCCTATGTAAAGAAATTTATTCAGGCCATATTATTACTTATATATGTTTATTCAATGCATTATGCCGATAGTTGGTACATCATGTATAAAAATGGCCGTTTGAATGATTAATTTAATTAGCATATGAGTCAGTTATTACGTGTGACGTTTTTATATATAAGTATAAGAAGGTACCAAAACTACTACCATACATGTACTGATCAACATAGTAATTGCTTGTGCAACTAATTTAGTTGCCATTTTAAAATACTTTTTAGTGCAATTGCCACAAAATCATAGTAATTGATCAATTACCTTATCTTCATTTGCAATCGTAGTGATGGTTATATTTTTCCACAACGTGCACATACTACATCCAAGATTGCTGCTTGCGGCTGAACAGTAAATATCTTTGTATCTTTAAATATTCCAACACTCTTTTAAAGGTCCATATAAGTCTTTACCATCGCCCATCCGTATCTTAGCTTGAAATTTAAGTCTATTTTTACTGTAATATTTTGTAGCTGAAGTTATGGAGGCCAATAGCTATGGTGTTACAAATGTTTCGACATCGAACAATTGCACAGTAGTCCTACACTCATAAAGTTCCATGTCCACGATCTGTGCTTCGCTTACGTAAAGGAAGTGAAAACATTCGCACAAGATGAAATTAATTCATCCCCTTTTGTAACACTGTTTTTTTTTTCCGAAAATAAAGATTCGATAAATAGTGTTGACATTGACAACTGCAAGCTAGTACAAACGCTATTGACTAGCTGTCTCCAAAACTTTAATGTTGTCCGCATGTGTTTTTCCTTGTCAGTAGTTCCGTCTTTTCTCCGATCTGCG
>NC_090738.1:25889619-25904619 GCF_036898095.1 Palaemon carinicauda | reverse complement strand
GTCTTAGGAAAAAGAAAATACCGCAAAGATTTATTTCTTCAATATGGATACGAATTACTTATGCTCTAGAAATGTTTTGTACTTCGTATTGAGTCTTGGTTCGTTAGTGATGTCTTTTGCTAACCCATATCATAAAAAAACTGCCTATAAATACTTAATTGGATGGAGATTGGAAGGGCATTTGGAATTGACGGGATTACAAGTGAGATGGCATTTAAGAGAGGGTTTATAATCTAAATTGGAATAAAGAAATGTTTCTAAAGAAATAGATGAAATAGATAACCGTTTTAATGTACAAAGGTGGGGTGATAGAAAATAGTAAAAAATAAAAAAATATAGAATAATATTTACTGTATATCTGCATTTTTCTGCAAATAGTTTGTTAGATTTTTTGAAAGATTGATAGATGAATGAAGTAGTCCTTTTAAAAAGGGACTACTGTGTTTATCAAATGTTTTTCTTGATTTATTTTTTTATTTTTAGTGTAAAAGTAAAAGCTCTATGAAAAAAAGTGATCTAGATAAAATTAATGATTAGATAAATAGCGATGAGTGTAGGGTACAAAGGTTGTTCATGGTTTATCAAATAATTTGATGAGAACTATTAAAATATTTTAAGATGAAATTAACGGTTTTAATTTTTACAGAAAACTAGGAAGTGTTCTGTTTGATATTATACTGACCTGAGACAAAGGAGTCTTATGCCTGAGGTAGTTTCATTTTATGAGAATTTTAGAAATTTCCATATATTGGAGAAAAATTGGTCGTAATTAGTGTGTTGCTGCTGCTGCTGCTAATTGCTAGTAGGAACCTGAAACGGCCAATACTCGTGAAATGTTAAAGTGTGAGTAGATATTTGAAAGACCTTGTAAATGGAGAAGGTTAAACATTTAATTTTGTAAAAGTACAGTAATCAAGGTCTATGCGAGCCATATTGGTGGAGAAATAATTGCCAGCGTGGTTTCAATTAGTGTACACAACCATCATAGATAATATATATATATATATATATATATATATATATGTGTGTGTGTGTGTGTGTGTGTATGTATATATATATATATATTCTGTATGCCATGTGTATATATTTACACATATACATACATGTACATGTAACCTATCGCTATATTCATATATAAGTATAGTATAAAGGGATTGCTTTTCCGGGTAAAGCATATATTTCATACCAAATTTCTTCGTTTTACGTTTCCAAATGTTTATTGTTTTCGCTGTATTTGATTTGTGGTGTTGATTTCGTTTCCCTGGTAAAGACAAACTTGTAGATTTCATTTTGAAGGGAAGTAAATTTGAGATTTAGTGGTCGTTAATGGTGAATTTATTGAAGACATAAAGCATATTTATATAGGGTCAATTGCACTATAACGGCATTAGATTTCTCTCCATTCGTGTACACTTGCTTGTAACCAAAACACATGAAAGCATTAATCATAATCATGTTCCTATTCCGAAATATATTAAAACCAGCGTCCATCGAGATTGAATTACAGTAATACTCGGTTCTCGAAGATTGAAGTCCATATTCCATGAGAATGGCGACACCTCATGAAAAATGGCAGCCGACCTACATGTTCGTCGCCATCTTGTCGACGACAACGCATCGTAAAACTCATATTTATTGCATTAGTCGCTTTAATTAGCTAAAGGAATAACTTGGCGAACGTGGCCGGGCGTGGGCTTCCATTCGATACGATACGTGGCTTTGCAATGTTTACGGTTCTTTTAGTATTTATTGGTCCTAACGGATTGGTCCAAGTCACGCTAGAGGGATGTGTGTGTATAGTTAGCCTCACGTCAACAGTATCGTTACCAAGGGTCAATATGAAATGTAGACTTGTTGTCAAAGTTGCTTTACTGAGGGATCTGTAGAAATAGCGAGCACGACCTCTTGTGTTTTAAAAGCAATGGATATAAGCCAAGAAAACTATTGAAAATATTTTACGAACTTTCTTGTATTCGTCATGATACTCCTAACTTGAAATACAAAATTTTTGTCATGTCATTTATAAACGGTGCCCTTTAAATTAGTAATTTAAACTATCACTTTCACTTATATTTTTACATACATAGAGACGATTTGTCTCTGCAACTTTTTCTGACTCATGGAAAACGAAAAGCAAATTCTTAGTTGTGTCTAAGCTCTCTGGAGCGTACCTTTGATGCAGTCATTGGCAGCATATTCAAGACAATAGTATTCCTCATCTTGTGGTTCATCATTTTCCCCAATTTCTTAACCTATATTGTTCAGGCTTTCCGTCTTTGGTAGGTAGTAGGTTGGCCAGGGCACCAGCCACCCGTTGTGATACTACCGCTATAGAGTTATTGGGTCCTTTGACTGGTCAGACAGTACTACATTGGATCCCTCTCTCTCTCTGGTTACGGCTCGTTTTACCTTAGCCTACGCATACACCAAATGTTCTTGCCTATTCTTTCCACATTCTCCTTTCCTCATACCCCTGACAACAATGATATTACCAAACAATTCTTCGCTCAAGGAGTTAGCTACGGCACTGTAATTGTTCAGTGACTACTCTATTCTTGGTAAGGGTAGAAGAGACTCTTCTGGTCTTGGGTAGTGACATAGCCTCTGTACCATGGCCTTCCATTATCTTGGATTAGAGTTCTCTTGCTTGGGGGTACACTCGGGCGTGCTTTTTTTTTTTTTTTTTTTTTTTTTTTTTTTTTTTTTTTTTGTGTGTGTGTGTGTGTGTGTGTGTGTGTGTGAAGGCCCTAACTTACAGTTGTTACTCCTTTTGAGGTATTTTATTTTGATTATTTATTTTTTTTCTTGCAGTTTATTTATTTTCTTATTTCCTTTCCTTACTGGGCTATTTTTCCCTGTTGGAGCCCTTTGAATTTAGCTTCTGACTTAACCAACTTTACCAACTAGGTATATTACCTAGTTAGTACTAATGATAATGATAACAATCTGTCAAATGTTTATCAGTAGGATCAGAAAGGAGTGAAATCACATTCTTGTTTTCTACTACTTTCTCAGGTTATTATTTAATAGTATCAGGTTTACAACCCCGACTCTAATGGCTGCGCCATTTGTCCTAGAGGGGGCTAGGGTGTCGCCAATAGTTAATACCATACCTTTCAGTTCCAAGTCATATATGATGTTAATGAGCATCATATGCAAATGAATTATAATTGCCAGTTTTTTTTATGTTTTATTAATTTTGCGTTTTAGCTGTGTAGGTTGGCGAAATTAGATTTTCATATCATGTTCCAAAAATAAACTTCGATGATAAAATTTTCAGTTACTTTATTTTAGTTGCTTCATTCTTATAATAATAGTCGGATATATGCCTAAAATTTTGTTTTTAATTTTATAATTTGAGAACTTTTACTGCCGATCAATCACAAATCGAGTATTACACAATATCTAAAAATAAGAAAATTTATTTCAGTATTTTTCGTTTTGCTTATTTGAATTGAAATTTATTTCAATATTTTTCGTTTTGCTTTGTTTGAATATACACATATTTTATGATCGTATTGCTTTGAATACCGTACAAATTGCGTTTAAATAAGTTTACTACATTCTGAAATATTGTCTTTGAACCGTGTTACTACTTCAATGAATCATTTAATGTTTTCTAAATTTTTGTAAAGTATAAGTAAATATGCGAATAACAAAAAGCGAAAGCGAACACAAGTAGACTAAAAAAAGATTGAATCCTTGGCTGGTTTTTCAACTCATGGAAACGGTTGGCTGTGAATTCAAAGCGAAAACAATCAGTAAAGTTCAGCAGGATTTTCTATGGGAAACCTTTCTCAGTTGAGTGATCTTTAAGACTGGTAAAAAGTCCTATTTGTTTGCGTGAGGCGTATGATTCTCTCTCTCTCTCTCTCTCTCTCTCTCTCTCTCTCTCTCTCTCTCTCTCTCTCTCTCTCTCTCTCTCTCTCTCTCTCTCTGTATACACACACACACACATATATATATATATATATATATATATATATATATATATATACTGTATATATATATTTATTTATATATATATGTATATATATGTATATACTGTATATACTGTATATATATATATATATATATATATATATATATATATATATATATATACGCACACACACACTGTATAATCTAGCAAATTTATTGTATTTCCAAGTTACTTTTAATCTATCTTTTTACTTTTTCAGAAGCTTCATAAAACAAATTTTTTTTGGTAGATAATCTTTTTAGTAAATTCATATTTACATTGCTTCTTGTCCTTTACTTAGGTTTCAGACTCTGTCTCTTCTACGACTAAAAAACTTTGTTTGGTTTTTTATTATGAAAATTCATTTGTATAATTTAATTAAAAGTTAGATTTTAAAATCTAAAGCGTATGAAATTTCGTATTAAAGTGTGAGGTGAGGTTTTAAATTTGGGATTGAATTTCATTTTCATATTGTTTTATACCTAGTATTATTTGTAACTTTCTGTTCCAAGTTGAATAGCGCAAGTGTTTATTGTAATACATACATACACACACATGTATATATGTATATATATATATATATATATATATATATATATATATATATATATATATATATATATGTATACATACAGTATATGTGTGTATGGGTATATCTGTTATTTCTAAATATAAGTACTTTATTTAAAAGAATGAATATTAAAGTATCGGTTATCATATGTAAGTAAATGATATGAAAAATAACTTCAGGAGTTTAATTTAGAATCAAATCAAAGTAATTCAATATGAAAATAAGGTCTACTCTCCTGTAAAGTGTCTTGTCTTCATTTAGTTCCAACTTCCTGGAAAACCTTCCCGATGACAGAGGTGTGAGTCGGCTTTTCTCACTTCAATAGAAAAGGAAGCAACACGATTAGAAAAAAAAGTTATTCGGTCTTTTTTTATTCCAACCATTCGTTTTTCTTAGTGGAAACTTCCTGTTTCAATTTTTTATGACTGTTTCTTTTTTCATAGGTAACACCTTCCTTTTATATGGTGTTTTAGACTGTAGAGATATCAAGGTGTTGAGGGAGAATGAGGTAACATTCTTGTTTCGGATTATGATTGGAAAGCCTATGTAACATATGCTTTTCCTTCAAAGGTACATACATTGGAAATAGTATATTATATGTATGTACATGTGTCTTTTTGTGTATATATGTGTGCGAGAGAGAGAGAGAGAGAGAGAGAGAGAGAGAGTTTTGTCGTGGCGTTAATGTTTTAATTGCCTTCGAATGTCTAGGGAACAAGATCAACAGAAGACATTCTTCTCCCAGAATCAATGGGTTTAACGTCCTCTCCTTTGTTGCTTTGCACATCGTTAGTTTTTATTATTTTTATTTGGACGATAGTGTGTTTTTCTCGTTCACACAAGTATTCTGATGAAGTATCGAGATATATATGGCAAGTATGTTTCAAAATATATTTAGTATTGGATATTCGCTAAACTCATTAGTATACAGTATATATATATATATATATATATATATATATATATATATATATATATATATATATATATACTGTATATATATACACATAAATATATATATATATATATGTATATATATATGTATATATATATACACACATATATATATGTGTTGTGTGTGTGTGTGTGTGTTCGATTTAAATCCAAATGGAAAAACTACTTGAAACACACTTTGGTTCTAGTACAGGTGACATTTCTTGAGTATAATTAATCGAGTAAGTTTCTAAACTAAGTGTCGATGTCATAAGTACAAGTACATTTTGAAAGGTTATTTACAGTTATATTTAGGCCTACTGTTCTGTACACTTCGAAAGGTCATTTGTATTTTTATTTACATGTTTTATTTTACTTAATTAAAAAATTATATAATGAAGAACAATATGGTAATAGATATATTCATTTCACAGGCCTCTGATCTTAGGCAACAAATCCAGCCCCCCCCCCCCCCCCCCCCACACACACACACACACATGGCTCTAAGTGGAATTGTATGTTCCTGCAAGGCAGTCGCAAGTTTTTCAAGTAACAAATCTGTATCATGAAGTACTAACACCTCACTGCTTTGAAATTTCCAATAGAAACCGCTGGCAATATTAAATGGTTCCATATGTCAGAATGCTTAGAAAAGTTGTTCTGTAAATTGTGTGTAAACCTAGATTACTGAGTTGACAGGTTCCTGACACTAATAAAGTAAAAACACGCTAATGTCTGGTGAGGTGTGTTCAGTCGAGTTGCTGAATTACACTAGTGGCAGTTAGACTGATTTATTATTTTGATGTAGAATGTATTACAATGAGTGACTTAGTTTTTAAAAAAAATTTTATCCTTGTATTCATGTACTAGTACAAATATATCGATTTTTAGAATCAAAGTACAAGCACGACCACTCAAGATAGTGTACTTAGTACAATTATTTATACTTGGCCCCAAGTTTCTAGAGACACGTTTCATGGTTTATGAATCTCTCATAGGACTTCAATTCGTTAAGAAATGGCAAAATGAAATAGTTTGGTTTTTATCTGCTACATGAGATGGCGTTATGTATATGCAACCCTACACCCATTTTTTATCAAGTATGTTGTATTTTTCTTAGAATTACTATAGGTGGTATAAGTCCAACTCTGTGTAACATAAAGATCATTAGCAACTATGGTATAAGCTCCTCTGTAATTTCATATTATTTTAGAAAGAAAACTTCCAGACATTTGTTTATAATATATTACTCACAAACCTTTTTCTGTATCTAGTTTATCATACCTATCTCTCAGATTTAGTTTATTAAATGAACCGACTGTACCAACCGTGTGTCACACGATCGTATATAGTAACGACATTTCATTTTGTGTGTATATATTATGCTTGTATCTTCGCTCTCCCCTCGCACTGATAAGGTGCGAAAAACAGACATGTTATTTCAGGTCCTTATCACTGATAAGGACCTGAAATAACATGTCTTTTTCGCACCGGTTAACAGTTAACGGTGAGAAAAACAGACATGTTATTTCAGGTCCTTGTCAGTGCGAGGGGAGAGCGAAGATACAAGCATAATATATACACAAAATGCAATGTCGTTACTATGTACGATCGTGTGACACACGGTTGGTACACGACCATTGACGCTAACGTTCCAAATATCCCTTTACTTGTGGTTTTAATTAGGATATATATAACGGGAAAAGGGAAATCATTAGTGTTTGAATATCAAATTAATTTTTTAACTAATAATTTATATTAAGAGTAATTAGTCGAAAGTAAAATTATTAAAGAAAATAGGGATTAACGCCTCTGAAAAAAAAAACTTACGAGAAAATTATACAAGATGAAGACAGGTATGTGTAGAAGAATTTAAAAGAAAAATAAGCGTGAAAAGATGATTCAGGATTAAAAGAAATATGACGAGATAATTAAACTGTAAACGGCGAGAGAAATTTATGAGGCTAGAGGAAATAAATAATTAGGAATGAGGATAGTGGTTTGAAATAATTTGCAACATGAAACCTGCCAGTCTATCATATACCCATTTTTTTGTATAAGTTCTTTAAAGACTATTGGAGGAGTTTTAAAGAGCATAAGAAACCGAAAACAATATGCAGCTTTTTCTGAGTGGTTAAGAGATTTTTTTAGCCCTTGATAGTGGAAACCAGGTCTTTAAAGTACTAAATAACATAATTAGCGATTCGTATTAGACAATTATTCAAATTAAGTATGATAGTTTATGGTTGTTTCGTTTTTATTTTATATCGAAAATCTTTAGTCTTGATTTTAGCATTTTTCATCGAATGTCATTCGTAAATTTGACTTGCAAGAACACAGACCCCAAACACTACTGAGGGACTACATGTACACGGTTTGTTAAATTTGTTTTAATCAATGAATTCGTCATTCAGGACATGGGCTACTGTTTGTCAAAATCTTTGACGTCAGAAACCATTCTTTTCTATGAAGAAAGGAGATATTTTACACGACGAAACTGCCGTCATTTTAATTTATTAGTTGCTTTTTACGTCTTGGACTAATGTTCGTTGTGTGTGTGTATGTGTGTGTGTGTATTCATGCTGTTTAATTTTCTTCGTATCTACGAACTTGAATCAATTTCCATCAAATAGATTATTCCATAAATCTTTTTAACGGTCAACTATGCCTTGAAAACACGAAGGCAAAATGATTTGTTATTCCGATTTTGTGTAGTAAGCGAGGGAGGTAAGAAAACGTACTTTCCTAAATTAGATTCGAAGAATCTATAAAGAAAGACGTTAGTAACAAAATGGTAGGTTAGAGAAGCCATTTTGTAACGATCACTTATTTTGCGTTGAAATTGTGAGAAAATATAATCTAGAAGTTATGTATGGAGTGTAATTTCAGTTAATGTCCTGTATAAATCAGTTGTCATGAATTATTATTTTTATTATTATTATTGATTTTTTATAACTTATTATTATTTTAATAATGATGATCAGATAATCAGTATGGAAATCACTTGGTTATTGGATAAAATATCGAGGCACTGTTAAATGCTATTGCAAAGCATTTGTTCTTGATTGATTGGGCAACGTAAAATGGAGCAGGATAAATGTAATGGAAAATGGATAATCTAGTGGAAACAGCTAAAGAATCTAATGAAAATCGACCCGTTGGTCGTCAAATTCGCCATATATGAATCTTTAATTGACACCACCACTGCGGCACACAACGGCACACTTATGTTTTACGTTGAATCTGTTTGACGTTTTGAACCTTCCAGTTAATTTCTTTAATATTGAACAACTGTGGCCTGCACGCAGGTACCTATTGTGTGAAATGATTTTTATTTATTTTTTATCTTGAATATAAGTATAAGCTAGTACATCTTAAACTATGGAAGGGAATCTGGACCTTTCAAATATGCAGTAAAAATTTTCCGTTGAGGTTTTATATCGGTTTACGAACATATCAAACCCTCCAAAAAATAAATTAATTATTAAAGAATTTTGAGAGTGAATTGTTAGTATTTGTGTTCGGCTTTTAAAAAGGTATATATATATATATATATATATATATATATATATATATATATATATATATATATATATATATATATGATAAATTTTGCACATTTTTACGTGTTTTTCATATTCAAATAAGCCATATATATTTTTGATATATTAATGTCTGGATTCTCTTAACAACCTCGGGATCACAGACCCAGGCGAAATCTCACAAAGACAAGAGCTTGGCTCCGGCCGGGAATCGAACCCTGGTCGGCAAGCTTATATAGACAGTGACTTAACCCACTTGGCCAAGTGGGTTAAGTCACTGTCTATATAAGCTTGCCGACCAGGGTTCGATTCCCGGCCGGAGCCAAGCTCTTGTCTTTGTGAGATTTCGCCTGGGTCTGTGATCCCGAGGTTGTTAAGAGAATCCAGACATTAATATATCAAAAATATATATGGCTTATTTGAATATATATATATATATATATATATATATATATATATATATATATATATATATGTATATGTATATGTATATATGTATATATATATATTTATATATTTATTTATATATATAATACTACCTGTTTTCTGGTTTGAATATATATATATATATATATATATATATATATATATATTATATATATATATTTATATATAATACTACCTGTTTTCTGGTTTGAATATATATATATATATATATATATATATATATATATATATATATATATATTTATATATAATACTACCTGTTTTCTGGTTTGAATATATATATATATATATATATATATATATATATATATATATACATATATATATATATATATACATATATATATATATATATATATATATATACACACATATATACATATGTAATATATATATATATATAATATGATATATATATATATATATATTCTACCTGTTTTCTGGTTTTAATATATATATACATACATATATATATATATATATATATATATATATATATATATATATATATATGTTATTTTACTTATGCAATTAATATTTGTGGCATTTAAAACTCGAAGGTAAGATCACCGGATGAACATAACTCCTGTTGGGATTTAGGCAGAAACGAAAACTGCAAGTTTTTTTTTAAGTGGAATTTAATCTTATATAGTTTATATATGGCATATCTGTTTTTAGAATGATTTATTGTTAATTTGTTCGCATCATTTATTTCCTTATTTCCTTTTCCTCACTGTCCTATTTTTCCCTACTGGAGCCCTTGGGCTTATAGCATTTTGCTTTTCCATTAGGGTTGTAGCTTGGCTAGTAATGATAATAATAATAATAATACAGTAGTTTGTTTCATTTATTATTTTGTGCAGATACGCGTTTTGAACCACTTTTTCACATGATTCTTCTTCGGTATACAATGGATAAACGATGAAATTACACAAAAATATAAATAACATTACGGTAAACATGAAAAAGCAAAAAACGATTTCAAATGTCTTAAATTGATAAACAAGTTTTTATAAATGGAAACTTGAGTTTCTCCGAAACGGGTGATTATGGAAAATTTTATTTTTTATTTTGAAATGCGTGAAAGATTTTTTCTCAAAGCTCTACAGAAACCAGTAACTCTAACATGTTTGACATCGCATGTTTGACATCGCTTCTTCTGGGTCGTTATCGCTTTTTGCTATTCTTATTAAAATATAGGATTAACTTTTTATTTTTAATTATCGGTGAGATTATAGACTTATTCGGGATGTGTATGGTTTAGCCTTTTCTTAAAATTAGTAATAAAAGTTACGTTTTATGATAATTTGCGATGAAGGAAGGCGGTAGTTTTTTTTTAAAGTGGAATTTAATCAGTTTTTGCATAACAATGTTTTAACAATTACGCTATGTTTTTGGCTATCGTGCAGTAATAAGTCAAAATACATTAACGGAAAATTCAACCAGAAACTAATTGGAGGGTTTTCTAATAAACCAATCAAAAGGACTTTTGTATAATATTTATAATTTTGATATTATTCTCTTATATCTATTTCAGTATAAAATACAAACCCTTTGGAATAGCCATATGTTAGTTAAGTATTTTAACTTTAGGATAGATTAACGAATATTAGAAAATTATTTTATTACACTCTTATGAATTATCAAATGTATTCATACGTTATTGCGTATGTAATTCGTCAATTATGTAACGTATATATTGATTGTAGCCATTATATACTTTTTAGTGCCTCTTTCGTATTGAGGTGGCTTTATCAGCCGGAAATACTGTATTTGCTTGACAAGAAATATATAATGCATGCACTAGTAATTTTTCGTCACGATTAATGTTCAGTGTTGAGTGCAGAGTGACCATAGTTAATGGCCACTGCTACACTTTCCTATTAATCCTTTATTTTATTACCTATTTTCACTAGTTGTTATTTTGTATTATGTCTCTTATCTATCCAAATTTGCAGTGTTCTAATTTGTCAAGGAAAGCCTTTGATATCTATGAGGTGCAAGAGTTCAGCATATGACTATAAATATATATATATATATATATATATATATATATATATATATATATATATATATATATATATATATATATATATATATACCCATATAGTCATATGCTATTTATGTGTAAGGAGATTTAACGTAGCGCTGCTAAACGTTGTTTAGGTTTTTGTGATAAGGGGTTTTGTGTCCTCACAGCTGTTTAACATCTTTATAAATGTGGTAAAGCAGGTGTTCAGAGAGAGGGCCATGAATATACTGTAAGTGCGAAGTTGTGTAGTAAGGACATGAACTGTGAATAGATTTTTTTTATGATGGATGTTTAGAAGTGATACTTGCGTCGATTTTGGGAAAGTGAAGGGAAATCGTAGAAGCTGGAAGAAAAAAAAATTGTGAGAAGAAAGTGGAGGGTAAATGCGAGCAAGAGTACGGCAATGAGAGTAAATTTGAATAATAGAGATGTAGTATTAGATAATTAGATGCTTGTTTTCATTCTGAAAGAATGTAAAATGGTTAATTTCTTTAGATAATTGAAGGTAAATAAAATGGGCAATGGCAAGATGAGAGAGGAATCGAGTCATGGAATAGGAGAGACAAGAAAGGAACAAGATGTGTGCAAAAGATTGTTGAGAGATTGGACATGTCTGGGAAATTCCAAGGTATGAATAAATGAAGGAGTTATTGAACCAACTTTGCCTTTATTATAGGGAAGCAAGATGTTCAATATGACTGGAATAAAAAAAGGGAGGTCTTTTGATGAGCTCTCTGTGTTTTGTTAGAAATGCAGAAATAGGCTATGCAGAAAAAGAGGCGCAAATTGTAAACTTAGAGAAAGGATGGTTTAGAGTGTTGCTGCGGGTTGGTAATATGAAAAGAATGGATGATAATAGATTTGTGAAAAGAGTGAATACTCCAGAATTTCTATGAGGTAAAGGAAAGAAAGGTAAATCCTGAAAAGTTAATATTATGATCTTGTGATGTATCGTAAATAAGGGTCTTGTTATCTAGCAAAGTGCATGTGAGATTAGTGTCATGGTGTAAATTTTGTAGTGGTATTTGTTGTACAGTATTTTTTTATACCCTTTTTTTTCAGAAATATGAAGCAACCAATGTTGTGGAAGTTTTTATTCGCAGAGGATTCGTCTATGTCTTAGGATTTAGCAGTCAAAGGACGAATGTGGCTGGGATTTGTGTTGTTCTCTGGAGCCACCCGATTTTGGGGATATACAGTACATATATATATATATATATATATATATATATATATATGTATATATATATATATATATATATATATAATATATACATATATATAATATATATATATATATATATATATATATATATAGAGAGAGAGAGAGAGAGAGAGAGAGAGAGAGAGAGAGAGAGAGAGAGAGAGAGAGAGAGAGAGAGAGAGAGAGAGAGAGAGAATGTGTGTGAGTGTGTGTGCGTGCGTGTGTGTGTGTAGATCCATATATAAATATTGTATATATGTATATCTATGTGTATATGTTAGGAAGTCTTCTGTGAAAGTCGTGAAGTGTAATAGTTATGAATGATTTAATTCAAAAAATAATTTTCTTTTACCTGTGGCACGTTGCTTGTTAGTATCACGTTGCATCCCTGGCGCTCCATCATACTTTCCTGATTCACCAGGAATGGCTAACAATAAAAGCAAGTTGTAGTCGAATTATTATCATTATTATTATTTTTTTTTTGGGGGGGGGGTTGTAAGAACTATACTTTCGCATAATATTTATCTTAAAAAGTACTTTCAAAGGTCTAGATAACACATGACAAAGGTTTTACTACGGCATTAGCACTTCGGCTATAACATATATTTAGCGAAAAAAAATATATATATATTTTTTAACTAGATATTTCTAGTAGTATTTATGTGCTAACAAACTAGCCTTTGCTTCCTTAAGATATTTTATAAAGTACACACATTGTGTCTGTATGTATACTGTGTATCAAACATTTCTTACCGAATATGATAATTTAAATGAAAAACAACAGAAGGCATTCCTAGTGTCACTATTTAATTACTGAATCATGGAATAATGTCCTGTGCTGATAACCTCCTCAATATTAACCCTCCATTTTCCTTCACAAAACTTTCTTAAGGAGCTCGTCCACATTCCAGTTCATACACTGCATCACTTGTCATTAGCTTTCTCGATTTTAGTGTTTGTAATTTTCGGGTACTAGAAACCTCATCTCTTGAATTTTTATTTGTTGTGAATTATGACAAAAAGACGTTAATTATGACGAGGATTTAAGGTAAATTGAAGTTATATTTTTAAGAAACAAAAGTTATGGTTGACACGCAAAGGCGTTTGAACAAAATGTAATGGATGGTGGCGGTTTGAGATGAAAGATTATTAGCATAAGAGGTGAGAAAAGAATCGTTTAGGAGAGGTGCATGATGCATATTGACGATTCAATACTTACGGTTGTCGATACAATGGCCATAACTCTCTTCATTAGGCGAATGATGTAGTTGATGCCCTTATCTCCCAATTTATATGGAATTTTTCATCGGTTCCCACTATTAAAGTTGAATGGCATATCGACTGTTATCCTGTTTTCACTTTGCAACCACCCTTTCTTAAAGGAAATGACTATTTGTCTTACCTTTCCCTCACTCATATGTATATATATATATATATATATATATATATATATATATATATATATATATATATATATATATATATATATATAATGGACGGAAAAGGGATTAACGAGGTAGAATCATTTAAGTATTTTGAAATTGTGATCTCCAATACAAGGTGATTAAAATTGGAGTTTAGGGAAAGATTGAAAAAAGAAAATCAGATAATGGCTAGGTTAGGTAAAATTTGGAAATCAAATCGCCCGAAATTACATATAAAAATCAGGCTATATATCAGTTTAGCGAGATCCGTGTAACTGTATGGACATGAGTCGTGATATGATAATGAAACAATCTCCAACAGATTTAGCAGATTCGAGAACAAAGGCCTCATAGGAATATTGGAAGTTAAATGGCAGGACAGGTTTAGAAATAAAACTATAAGAGAGACTACTCGAGTGTCATATGTGGATGAGACCATGGGTACATGGAGATAGTTTGGGCATGCTTTTTGCACTATGTATATATATATATATATATATATATATATATATATATATATATATATATATATATATACACGCAGTAATCAGATATGATTTTTTTTTCAACGTCATGTCAATAGGACTAACACAATTCATTACCGGTGCTAGTAAAGTTTTATCCCGGAAATTCAAATTGTATTCTACGTAGCCTTGTCATCGAATTGGATTTCAAGTGCCTGATTCTTTTAAATACTTGGAAGGCAGCGATTTTTTTCCTACAATGCGACACAGACAGTAATGATGGAAAGAGGATTTTAATCTTTGCGTCCAACGTAGGCCTTCATCAACTGGAAAGTGCTTCATTTCTATGAATGAATGGCACATTCAAATCTTCACCAAGTGCATAGTATCGGGTTTTCACCATTCATGCTATCATATGTGTT